>NW_026289501.1:0-60000 GCF_023373465.1 Oncorhynchus keta
TAGTAAACCTATAAGGTTAGGGGCCAGCTCAGTCAGTCTCTACAGTAGTAAACCCTATAAGGTTAGGGCCAGCTCAGTCAGTCTCTACAGTAGTAAACCCTATAAGGTTAGGGCCAGCTCAGTCAGTCTCTACAGTAGTAAACCCTATAAGGTTAGGGCCAGCTCAGTCAGTCTCTACAGTAGTAAACCCTATAAGGTTATGGCCCTCAGTCAGTCTCTACAGTAGTAAACCCTATAAGGTTAGAGCCAGCTCAGTCAGTCTCTACAGTAGTAAACCCTATAAGGTTACCAGCTCAGTCAGTCTCTACAGTAGTAAACCCTATAAGGTTAGAGGCCAGCTCAGTCAGTCTCTACAGTAGTAAACCCTATAAGGTTATGGCCAGCTCAGTCAGTCTCTACAGTAGTAAACCCTATAAAGGTTAGGGCCAGCTCAGTCAGTCTCTACAGTAGTAAACCCTATAAGGTTAGGGCCAGCTCAGTCAGTCTCTACAGTAGTAAACCCTATAGGTTAGGGCCAGCAGGTCTACACATTTATTAAACCCTATGGCCAGGTCTCAGTAGTCTCTACAGTCTCTACAGTAGTAAACCCTGGGGTCACTAGGACTAGGGACCCTTATCTTCTAGACTGTATCTCTTGTTCTCTCCTTTTGAGCAACTGGCCAAAGTGGTGAATTATCTGGTGGGTGAAAACATTCAAGAATGTGACATACTGTGGGGAGAACAAGTATTTAACACTGCCCTCACCTTCCTCATGATCATTGATGCCCCACAAGGTGAGATCTTACATGGAGCCCCAGACCAAGGGTGATTGACCGTCATCTTGAACTTCTTCCATTTTCTAATAATTGCGCCAACAGTTGTTGCCTTCTCACCAAGCTGCTTGCCTATTGTCCTGTAGCCCATCCCAGCCTTGTGCAGGTCTACAATTTTACCCCTGATGTCCCTTACACAGCTCTTGGCCATTGTGGAGAGGTTGGAGTCTGTTTGATTGAGTGTGTGGACAGGTGTCTTTTATGCAGATAACGAGGTCAAACAGGTGCAGTTAATACAGGTAATGAGTAGAGAACAGGAGGGCTTCTTAAAGAAAAACTAACAGGTCTGTGACAGAATTCTTACTGGTTGGTAGGTGATCAAATACTTATGTCATGCAATAAAATGCAAATTAATTACTTAAAAATCATACAATTTGATTTTCTGGATTTTTGTTTTAGATTCCGTCTCTCACAGTTGAAGTGTACCTATGATAAACCATTACAGACCTCCACATGCTTTGTAAGTAGGAAAACCTGCATAATCAGCAGTGTATCAAATACTTGTTCTCCCCACTGTATATGACTGAAAGAGGAAGTTATGACAAACATTATTGAAGTGTTGGTTTATGTGTTAATATGTAATAGTATATATTTTGGAACATTCCTAGAGGAGGGGCATCCTGGAAAAAGTACTTAGTTGCTCTTGGCCTTTGTTTGGTTTGAATAGTCATTGGTATGAAAAGAAAGGCAAGCATTCTGTTAGATTAGTGAGATCATTCGTTGTTATTACTACCCCCCGGGGCTATGAACACCTGGAATTGTCCAACAATCCACTTTCTTAAAACGCACAAAGGCAGCATCTCAAATGGCACCCTAAATAGTGCACTACTTTGGACCAGGGCCCGTATGACTCTGGTCAAAAGTAGTGCACTAAAATAGTAGGGTACACTATTGGGACGGAGCCAAGTGAAACAAGACTTCACACGGATGGAAGTTTCTGGAAACTTTCACCAAACGTACACTTGAATAAGACAGTTGTTTTACACCTCTATTATCAGTAACTGACTCTGGAGATTCTCCGATTCGACTCCATTGAAGTAATGTCTCCTTGGTTACCAATCCCAGCACACAGACCCAAATGAGCTAGTTGACTTTAATGTTCAAGCTATCACGAGAGAAGACCTGATTACTACTCTAGACGTGAAGAACGTATAAACAACTACCACAGACTTCAGGAGTATTATGTAATGCAATTGTTTTATTGTTTTATTTCATTTGTATGGAAACTAAACAGGCAGTTAAATGACACGACTTAATTTAGCGACTACTTTGGCAGTTGAAACAACATGTAATTTCTCACTATGTGTGAGTGATAAACCCTAAATGCAGATTAGACGATACGTAGTGTGGATGTTCTTTCTAATTATAAGCATCCTTCTCTGACTTGGGTTTGCTCTGGGTGACAGTTGTCAAGAAATCAACAAATAACTTGGTTTCTGGTGTTGGAGTTCCAGCCCCCAAACCAGCAGATTCCCCTTCCAACACAGCAGATGAAAGTTTGCCTGAAAAACAGAGAGACATCTTTCTTGTGACACCAAGTCATCCCGTGAAGTCAGAGTAGCTTCTCTAAAGTGGTGATATATGGATGTTTTCCTAAAGATGAAAGGCTCTGCAGATGGAGACTGAATGTTTGGCACCATCTAAGTACATACAGTAGCAAACCTCTAATTACTGGCTACATACAGTGCAAAGAATTTTCATACCCCTTGACTTGTTCCACATTTTGTTACGTTACAGCCTTATTCTAAAATGGATCATATTGTTTTTTTCATCAATCTACACACAATAACCCATAAAGACAAAGCAAAAACAGGTTTTTATAAATATTACATTAGTACTCAGTACTTTGTTGAAGCACCTTTAGCAGCGATTAACAGCCTGGAGTCTTCTTGGCTGTGACGCTACAAGCTTGGCTCACCTGTATTTGGGAGTTTCTCCCATTCTTTTCTGCAGATCCTCTCAAGCTCTGTCAGGTTGGATGGGGAGCGTCGCTGCACAGCTATTTTCAGGTCTCTCCATAGATGTTCGATCGGGTTCAAGTCAGGGCTCAGCATTATGGTGCCAGCACCATGCTTCACTATAGGGATGGTGTCAGGTTTCCTCCAGACGTGACGCTTGGCATTCAGGCCAAAGAGTTCAATCTTGGTTTCATCAGACCAGAGAATTGTGTCTTTAGGTGCCTTTTGACAAACTCCCAGCTGGCTGTCATGTGCCTTTTACTGAGGAGTGGCTTCCATCTGGCTACTCTACAATAAAAGCCCTGATTGATGGAGTGCTGCAGAGATGGGAGAACCTTCCAGAAGGACAACCAGCTCCACTGAGGAACTCTGGAACTCTGTTAGAGTGATCATCATGGTTCTTGGTCACTTCCCTGACCAAGGCCCTTCTGCCCCGATTGGTCAGTTTGTCCGGGTGGCCAGCTCTGGAAGAGTCTTGGTGGTTCCAAACTTCTTCCATTTAAGAATGTTGGAGTCCACTGAGTTCTTGGGGACCTTTAATGCTGCAGAAATGTTTTGGTACCCTTCCCCAGATCTGTACCTCGACACAATCCTGTCTCGGAGCTCTCTGGACAGTTCCTTCGACCTCATGGCTTGGTGTCTGCTCTGTTCGACCTAACATAGACAGGTGTGTGCCTTTCCAAATCATGTCCAATCAATTGAATTTACCACAGGTGGACTCCAATCTAGTTGTAGAAACATCTCAAGGACGATCAATGGAAACAGGATGCACCTGAGTGAATACTTAGGTAAATACGTTTTTAATTATTTTATTTTATACATTTGCAAAACTTTTTTTTTTACTGTTTCTCTGTCATTATAGGGTATTGTGTATATATTTATGAGTGGGGGGGATTATTTAATACATTTTAGAATAAGGCTGTAATGTAACCAAATGAAGAAAAAGGAAGGTGTCTGAATACTGTATGTTTCTATGTATGTCCTTCTGACACTGAAAGAACAGGAAGTGAATAATTAACACTTGTTTTCTGTGTTTTTTTATTTAGCCTTTGTGTTACTCTCAGTTTTTTCTTTTGGCAAATATGTCTGTGGTTTGTTTGGCAAACTGATGATTTACATCATCTTATTTTGAGTTTGGACTTGTACCCACCAGTGGAGGCGGTCAGAGAGGGGACATAGTCGGCCCAGAAGGAGCACTGGGCCCTGCGGAGGCCCCTGTGGTTGCTGAGGCCTGGCTCCACCTCCATATAGCTGTCCCCCTCAGGGTGAGACTGGAAGGCATGCCAGAGGGGCAGCGCCGCCTCGCTGAAGGCCACGCGGGACACACTGTGAGCCTGGTTGGGATTTCTGTTCACAAGGAGAAGACGTACAGTAAGAGACGTGATGTTCCCACGACTGTAAGTCACTTTGGAAGAAAGTGTCTGCTAAATGACACGACTGTAAGTCACTTTGGAAGAAAGTGTCTGCTAAATGACACGACTGTAAGTCACTTTGGAAGAAAGTGTCTGCTAAATGACACGACTGTAAGTCACTTTGGAAGAAAGTGTCTGCTAAATGACACGACTGTAAGTCACTTTGGAAGAAAGTGTCTGCTAAATGACACGACTGTAAGTCACTTTGGAAGAAAGTGTCTGCTAAATGACAGATATGATATATTCTGATGCCACAACATAAGGCACTATTCTCCAGTCATGCAGATTGGTTTAGATGTACCAAACAAGACAAAATAAACTAATTGATTTAGATTGAAAAGGCAATACTATAAAGTATGGTTGGTGTTTATTTAAAGAAATGTATGTTTAACATGTTTTTTTTTTTTTTACCCGGACTTGATGAAGTTGGCCATGTAGGTCATCATCTGTAGGGAGAGGCGTCTCTCTGTGTTGGTGAACAGGTCGTAGGTCAGGGGCTGTGGGGAGGCCAAAGGCATAGTGGACATCCAGGGGTACTGACAGGTCAGCACTGAAATGAAAACAAATCACACACAAATAAACACTACATCATCATGCCACTTCCCTAGCAACACAGCAAAACAAAATAAATAATACATCATCATGCCACTTCCCTAGCAACACAGCAAAACAAAATAAATAATACATCATCATGCCACTTCCCTAGCAACACAGCAAAACAAAATAAATAATACATCATCATGCCACTTCCCTAGCAACACAGCAAAACAAAATAAATAATACATCATCATGCCACTTCCCTAGCAACACAGCAAAACAAAATAAATAATACATCATCTTGCCACTTCCCTAGCAACACAGCAAAACAAAACAATTAAATAATAGATTATCATGCCACTTCCATAGCAACACAGCAAAACAAATGTAATAGTATTTCTGGACACAACGAGGTAGTCCGAGTTAACGCAAGTACTACTTGATTAGAAGTCAATGGTCTGGAGGCCTGACCTGACCTGGCTGCCTAGTCCTCCTCACACCCAGTGATTACCTGGTCTGGGCGGTGTCCTCAGGCAGGTGGTACATGAACACATTGGATCTGGTGTTAGCGGCCCAGAAGTTGGCCATCTTTATGGTGGGACACACAATGAAGAGATCTCTGCACAGAGAGACAGATACAGAGAGACATTGTTGAGAAATGTAACACACTTCACATCATCGTTTCCCCTTTTCTTTGTGGACAGAGACAGAGAAAGGAGAAAGCAAGGTGTATCTATTCTGTACATGACAGGACAGCAGTTCACTGACAATCACTCACACAGTGTTGTCTAACAAACCAAACATTTACATGTGTGACTGAGGGCCGTGAGTGTGTATGTTTGTGTCTAGAGAAGAGATGGTCTGTCTGGCTGCCACAATGCCAGGCTAGTTAACTAAGACTAGGTTCCAAATGGCACCCTATTCCCTATAGTGCACTACTTTTGACCAGTGCCTGTAGGGGTTGTGCACTATGCAGGGAATAGGGTGCCATTTGGGACACAGACAGTGTGTTACAGCAGGGCAGGTATTTACTGAGTGAGGACCACTCCTGTTGCAGCCAAAATACACTGATGTATCTGGATAAACAAGCAGTGGCCCTTTCTGCCTTTATATTACAGGCGTTTTAAACTCTGGAGAATGTCTAGTATAACTCCTAGCATAGTGATCGTTTCAGGTCAGGACTCTTACTGAAATACATGTAGACATGGTCTTATTGTGGGGATGTGAGATATGCTGCTGTTTGTCTTCAAGGCATCGGTCGGTTGCTATCCTCAGCTAACCTCAGGTCCATGGGTGTGTTGTGTGGGTCAGCCTCAGCCCTGTTCCCTGCTATATTTGACACTAGTTATTATGTGGGCGAAGTCCACTGTAGTAGACGCTGAAGAGCAGAGAGGCAGCAGCCACCGTACATATCACTACCGAAGCCTGGATCAAGGGCATTAGAAGAATATCTCTGTCAATAATGGAGATATACAGTATAAAGAATATCTCTGAAGAGCAGAGGCAGCAGTGTACATATCACTACCGTAGCCTGGATCAAGGGCATTAGAAGAATATCTCTGAAGAGCAGAGGCAGCAGCCACCGTATATCACTACCGTAGCCTGGATCAAGGGCATTAGAAGAATATCTCTGAAGAGCAGAGGCAGCAGCCATGGTACATATCACTACCGAAGCCTGGATCAAGGGCATTAGAAGAATATCTCTGAAGAGCAGAGGCAGCAGCCACCTCACATATCACTACCGTAGCCTGGATCAAGGGCATTAGAAGAATATCTCTGAAGAGCAGAGGCAGCAGCCATATTTGACATATCACTACCGTAGCCTGGATCAAGGGCATTAGAAGAATATCTCTGAAGAGCAGAGGCAGCAGCCACCGTACATATCACTACCGTAGCCTGGATCAAGGGCATTAGAAGAATATCTCTGAAGAGCAGAGGCAGCAGCCACCGTACATATCACTACCGTATCCTGGATCAAGGGCATTAGAAGAATATCTCTGAAGAGCAGAGGCAGCAGCCACCGTACATATCAGTACCGAAGCATGGATCAAGGGCATTAGAAGAATATCTCTGTCAATACTGGAGAAATATGCAGAACATCTCTGTCAATACTGGAGAAATATGCAGAACATCTCTGTCAATACTGTATACAGAACATGTCTGTCAATACTGCGGATATACAGTATACAGAACATCTCTGTCAATACAGTATACAGAACATCTCTGTCAATACTGCAGATATACAGTACACAGAACATGTCTGTCAATACTGCAGAACTACAGAGACATACAGAATCCATTGCATATAAGATGACAGAAATAATGATTGATCTTGAGTGAATCTGGGACCGTATTCATGAGCTGATCTACACTGAACAGAAATATAAAGGCAACATGTAAAGTGTTGGTCCCATGTTTCATGAGCTGAAATTCAAAATCGTAGCAAATTATCCAAATGCACAAAAAGCGTATTTCTCTCAAATTTAGCGCACAAAATGCTTACATCCCTGTTAGTGAGCATTTCTTCATTGCCGATATAATCCATCCACTTGACAGGTGTGGCATATCAAGAAGCTGATTAAACAGTATGATCATTGCACAGGTGCACCTTGTGCCATGGACAATAAAAGGCCACTTTAAAATGTGCAGTTTTGTCACACAACACAATGTCGCAGATGTCTCAAGTTGTCAGGGTGAGTACAATTGGCATGCAGACTGCAGGAATGTCCAGCAGAGCTGCTGCCAGAGAACTGAATGTTCATTTCGCTACCATAAGCAACCTCCAATGTAAGTTTTAGAGAATTTATTTCAATTGACTGATTTCCTTATATGAACTGTAACTCAGTAAAATCTTTGAAATTGTTGCATGTTGCACATATATTTTTGTTCAGTATAGAATCAGATTCCATCTATCAATTCATTTTATAACCCAAAAGGCAAAACTGGTCCGAGAACAGGATTCCTTCTCTAAGGCACTTTATGAATATGGGCCCTGACATATACTGTTTTCTTATGGCATATTTCTGGTGAAAAGCTCGGTCTGCGCCACATGTCAGGGACACGTTAAATGGCCGAACCACGGCACTAGTAGTTCTATTTCTGAATTGTTACATTATTTTCTTTTCTAAACACGGTGCTTCTAACACCCTCAGTAAAACAGTTCACACAGTCCTTCTAAATCCTCAGGTTATTTCAGTCTTCAGTCGGCTGGCTGTTTCCTTCCTCAACACCACAAGTGAAACGCACTCTGTTCCAGATCTTCATAGTTGTGTCCCAAATGGCACCCTATTCCTTTATAGTGCACTACTTTTGAACAGGAGTCACAGGGCTCCCACAGGGCTCTGGTCTAAAGTAGTCCACTATATAGGGAATAGGGTGTCATTTGATTTAGATGCACTATTGTAAGTGGCTGTTCCACTGGATGTCATAAGGTGTATGCACCAATTTGTAAGTCGCTCTGGATAAGAGCGTCTGCTAAATGACTTAAATGTAAATGATTTGGAATGTACGCTCTCTTCCAGTTTGTCAATCACATTAAAGCAACATATAACAGTGTAAAGAGATCAATAGTCTAGCTATGGGTTTCCACTCACGCTGCACTGCATAGAACTCACTGCGTAGAATTCACTGCTGACCTCCAGAAAGTATTCACTGCTTAGCATAAAACTCACGGCATAAAACTCACGGCATAAAACTCACGGCATAAAACTCACGGCATAAAACTCACGGCATAAAACTCACGGCATAAAACTCATAAAACTGCATAAAACTCACTGTATAAACTCACTGTATAGAACTCATTGTACAGAACTCACTGTATACAGAACTCATTGAACAGAACTCATTGAACAGAACTCATTGAACAGAACTCATAGAACAGAACTCATTGAACAGAACTCATTGAACAGAACTCATTGAACAGAACTCACTGTATAGAACTCATTGAACAGAACTCACTGTATAGAACTCATTGAACAGAACTCATTGAACAGAACTCATAGAACAGAACTCATTGAACAGAACTCATTGAACAGAACTCATTGAACAGAACTCATCGCTCTTGAACGTGAAGAGAACTCCTTGAAAAGGTCAAATAAACAAATTGAACAGAACTAATAACTGAACACACAGAACTGAACAGAAATGGTATCTTGTGACGTGATTATTATGGGTTGTGAAAAGGTCAAATAAACAGGAACTGAACTAATAACTGAACACCCAGACTACTGCCATTGAATGGTCTCATTAAACGTGATTATTATGGGTTGTCATCTATGCATAGTCACTTTAATTACTCTACCTACATGACATATTACCCCCCTCAACTAATCAGTACTACCTGTATATAGACTCACTATTGTTATCTATGCATAGTCACTTTAATTACTCTACCTACATGTACATATTACCTCAACTAATCAGTACCCCCTGTATATAGACTCACTATTGTTATCTATGCATAGTCACTTTAATTACTCTACCTACATGTACATATTACCTCAACTAATCCGTACCCCCCTGTATATAGACTCACTATTGTTATCTATGCATAGTCACTTTAATTACTCTACCTACATGTACATATTACCTCAACTAATCAGTACTACCTGTATATAGACTCACTATTGTTATCTATGCATAGTCACTTTAATTACTCTACCTACATGTACATATTACCTCAACTAATCAGTACTACCTGTATATAGACTCACTATTGTTATCTATGCATAGTCACTTTAATTACTCTACCTACATGTACATATTACCTCAACTAATCAGTACTACCTGTATATAGACTCACTATTGTTATCTATACATAGTCACTTTAATTACTCTACCTACATGTACATATTACCTCAACTAATCCGTACCCCCTGTATATAGACTCACTATTGTTATCTATGCATAGTCACTTTAATTACTCTAGCTACATGTACATATTACCTCAACTAATCAGTACTACCTGTATATAGACTCACTATTGTTATCTATGCATAGTCACTTTAATTACTCTACCTACATGTACATATTACCTCAACACCTGTTGTATTGGGCGCATGTGACTAATGCAATTTGATTTGATATTTATACACTGAATTCAATGAATAAGAGTAAGGTATTCCGGAACTACATGAATACCGTACACAGTAGTGTGCTTAGCACATTTCTCACCTGGTTGCACTGTTAAGAGCCTGAGAGAAGAGGTTGTAGCCAGCTGGAGAGGGAGAGTGCTGCATGGAGTAGAACCAGGTGGCTGCAGCCTTGACAAAGGCATTGGCATCGTCTCCACCCAGAGAGTTGGACAGGGCTTCGTAGAATGCTGTTTTACTGTCAGCTCGCCCCTGGAGCTCCTCAAAGTTCTGTCGTCAGACATTCGGGGGAAAGTAGACGTTGGTGATATGAAACGCGGCTGAATAGAGTAATACGACTCAATACTAATACGATGTGAATGAGGACAAACCGCTAACATACGAGTCACCTGCTGAGTTGAACTAGGAGTCTACGCATTAGAATATGTCCTACACTGTATGAAAAACAAAGAGCCATATTCCTCAATTCCATCCTGCATGGGGAAAGCTTAATAAGCAGGTACACCTAAATAGACGGACAACACTAGAGGTGAATGTTCTCACCATAGAAACACAAAGAACGTCTTTGAATTATAGGATCTCCGGTTCTCACCTTGATCCTCTTGGCCCTGCTGATGAGTCCATCCTCTGCGGAGGAGCCCAGCAGGAGGTCAGCTCTGTGGAAGCCTGCATTCATCAGGGCCATGGAGGGTTTCCCCTGGACAGAGACCCCATCCACCACTGGACCCCAAGCCTGCAGGGGCCCACTGACTGACAGCAACTGAAACAGATAACATAAAATAAGACAGGGGGGAAAAAGTATGTTTGAGTCCCAAATAGCACTCTACTGCCTTTATAGTGCACTACTTCTGACCAGAGCCCTATGGGCCTTGGACAAAAGAAGTGCACTAAACAGGGAATTGGGTGCCATTTGGGATACATACAGCCTATGATACATCTGGGACTATAAGGCTTCCTTCCTTAGTCTGTGACTATAAGACCAACAGTACCTTAGTCTGGGTCTACAAGGTCAACATTACCTCAGTCTGGGTCTACAATGTCAACATTACCTCAGTCTGGGTCTATAAGATCAACAGTACCTCAGTCTGGGTCTATAAGGTCAACAGTATCTCAGTCTGGGTCTATAAGGTCAACAGTACCTCAGTCTGGGTCTATAAGGTCAACAGTATTTCAGTCTGGGTCTACAAGGTCAACAGTACTTCAGTCTGGGTCTACAAGGTCAACAGTACCTCAGTCTGGGTCTATAAGGTCAACAGTACCTCAGTCTGGATCTACAAGGTCAACATTACCTCAGTCTGGGTCTACAATGTCAACATTACCTCAGTCTGGGTCTATAAGATCAACAGTACCTCAGTCTGGGTCTATAAGGTCAACAGTATCTCAGTCTGGGTCTATAAGGTCAACAGTACCTCAGTCTGGGTCTATAAGGTCAACAGTATCTCAGTCTGGGTCTATAAGGCCAACAGTACCTTAGTCTGGGTCTATAAGGCCAACAGTACCTTAGTCTGGGTCTATAAGGCCAACAGTACCTTAGTCTGGGTCTATAAGGCCAACAGTACCTTAGTCTGGGTCTATAAGGCCAACAGTACCTTGGTCTGGGCAGCGTTGAGGTCCTGTGCTGGAGCTGCTCTCAGGCAGGAGCCCAGCTGTTCTGGGTCAGAGGAGGGGGGACAGCCCAGCTCCCGGGCCAGAGCCTCAGCCTGCCCCTGGGCTTTGGATCCACTCAGCACTGAGGCAGGGGAGAACACAGAACCACCCTGGGGAGAGAGAGAGAGGAGGGACAGAGTCAGAGAACCACTCAGCACTGAGGCAGGGGAGAACACAGAACCACCCTGGGGAGAGAGAGAGAGGAGGGACAGAGTCAGAGAACCACTCAGCACTGAGGCAGGGGAGAACACAGAACCACCCTGGGGAGAGAGAGAGGGGAGGGACAGAGTCATTGAACCACTCAGCACTGAGGCAGGGGAGAACACAGAACCACCCTGGGGAGAGAGAGAGGAGGGAATTATTATTATTTATAGCTAAGCATTATTAGCTCCAAAATGGAATTACTTTTAATGTTAGACATACTACAAATCAATTGGTTGCACACATCTTTCAAGTGTTTATTTGAATGCTGTCTGGTCATCTATTAGCTTTAGCACTGTGGTGATTAGTCTCCTCTATTAGCTTTAGCACTGTGGTGATTAGTCTCATCTATTAGCTACAGCACTGTGGTGATTAGTCTGTCATATATTGGCTACAGCACTGTGATGATTAGTCTGTCATATATTGGCTACAGCACTGTGGTGATTAGTCTCATCTATTGGCTACAGCACTGTGGTGATTAGTCTGTCATCTATTGGCTACAGCACTGTGGTGATTAGTCTGTCTTCTATTGGCTACAGCACTGTAGTGATTAGTCTCATCTATTGGCTACAGCACTGTGGTGATTAGTCTGTCATCTATTGGCTACAGCACTGTAGTGATTAGTCTCCTCTATTGGGTACAGCACTGTGGTGATTAGTCTCCTCTATTGGCTACAGCACTGTGGTGATTAGTCTCCTCTATTAGCTACAGCACTGTGGTGATTAGTCTCATCTATTGGCTACAGCACTGTGGTGATTAGTCTCCTCTATTGGCTACAGCACTGTGGTGATTAGTCTCCTCTATTGGCTACAGCACTGTGGTGATTAGTCTCCTCTATTGGCTACAGCACTGTGGTGATTAGTCTCCTCTATTGGCTACAGCACTGTGGTGATTAGTCTCATCTATTGGCTACAGCACTGTGGTGATTAGTCTCCTCTATTGGCTACAGCACTGTGGTGATTAGTCTCCTCTATTGGCTACAGCACTGTGGTGATTAGTCTCCTCTATTGGCTACAGCATTGTATTGGTGATTAGTCTCCTCTATTGGCTACAGCACTGTGGTGATTAGTCTCCTCTATTGGCTACAGCACTGTGGTGATTAGTCTCATCTATTGGCTACAGCACTGTGGTGATTAGTCTCCTCTATTGGCTACAGCACTGTGGTGATTAGTCTCCTCTATTGGCTACAGCACTGTGGTGATTAGTCTCATCTATTGGCTACAGCACTGTGGTGATTAGTCTCCTCTATTGGCTACAGCACTGTGGTGATTAGTCTCCTCTATTGGCTACAGCACTGTGGTGATTAGTCTCCTCTATTGGCTACAGCACTGTGGTGATTAGTCTCCTCTATTGGCTACAGCACTGTGGTGATTAGTCTCCTCTATTGGCTACAGCACTGTGGTGATTAGTCTCCTCTATTGGCTACAGCACTGTGGTGATTAGTCTCCTCTATTGGCTACAGCACTGTGGTGATTAGTCTCCTCTATTGGCTACAGCACTGTGGTGATTAGTCTCCTCTATTGGCTACAGCACTGTAGTGATTAGTCTCCTCTATTGGCTACAGCACTGTGGTGATTAGTCTCCTCTATTGGCTACAGCACTGTAGTGATTAGTCTCCTCTATTGGCTACAGCACTGTGGTGATTAGTCTCCTCTATTGGCTACAGCACTGTGGTGATTAGTCTCCTCTATTGGCTACAGCACTGTGGTGATTAGTCTCCTCTATTGGCTACAGCACTGTGGTGATTAGTCTCCTCTATTGGCTACAGCACTGTAGTGATTAGTCTCCTCTATTGGCTACAGCACTGTGGTGATTAGTCTCCTCTATTGGCTACAGCACTGTGGTGATTAGTCTCCTCTATTGGCTACAGCACTGTAGTGATTAGTCTCCTCTATTGGCTACAGCACTGTGGTGATTAGTCTCCTCTCTTGGCTACAGCACTGTGGTGATTAGTCTCCTCTATTGGCTACAGCACTGTGGTGATTAGTCTCCTCTATTGGCTACAGCACTGTACAGCAGTGATTAGTCTCCTCTATTGGCTACAGCACTGTGGTGATTGTCTCCTCTATTGGCTACAGCACTGTGGTGATTAGTCTCCTCTATTGGCTACAGCACTGTAGTGATTAGTCTCCACTATTGGCTACAGCACTGTAGTGATTAGTCTCCTCTATTGGCTACAGCACTGTGGTGATTAGTCTCCTCCAGCCCATTGGCTACAGCACTGTAGTGATTAGTCTCCTCTATTGGCTACAGCACTGTGGTGATTAGTCTCCTCTATTGGCTACAGCACTGTAGTGATTAGTCTATTTCAGGAGTGGAAAAATGTGGTGAAAAACAAGTCACACAACTTCCCCATTAGTGAGGAAGTGACTAGATGAGATCAACAAAAACAGATTGGCAGGATGACTAGAATAGACTGATGAGCTGCTGCTTATCACAGTTAAACAGTACCGTAGCATCATGCTAAGCTAATTCAGGCTATATTACATTATAATTCCGGCTATATTACACCAAATATTGGTTATATTAGGTCTAACGACGGAGGCTGCTACAGGCTGGTATGGTAAGTCTATCTGAAGAAAGGGTGATGATATCCACATCCTAAACTGGAGAATACCAGTGCTGGGCAATTTTTTTTTAATTTTACCTTTATTTAACCAGGCAAGTCAGTTAAGAACATATTCTTATTTGCAATGACGGCCTGGAAACAGTGGGTTAACTGCCTGTTCAGGGGCAGAACGACAGATTTGTACCTTGTCAGCTCGGGGTTTTGAACTCGCAACCTTCCGGTTACTAGTCCAACGCTCTAACCACTAGGCTACGAGTGAGATGAAGGAATGAGAGGCAAGCACACATAGCACTGCTACTTCCCAGCTCTTTCTTCCTGCATCCAAATGATCAACAAGGCTCTCTGACCAGACATGGGGAACGTCTGGACCAGCCCATTCTCTATGCCAGGGAATGGAGATGACACCAACACCAGCTCTGATCCCTTTCTGAGAAGTAAGTCTCTCTGGTTAAAGAAGTCTGTATTTTGGTAATGATCGTTTTATTAATAATAATGAAAGGATCCTGTTAAAATGGACAATCTGGGATTCAAATTGGTTTTGTATTCTTCAAGATATCAATGTCTATAAAATGATTAATTTAAACGCTTGGAATGCAGATTGTCTCTGATGGGAAATGGTTCATTTGATGTTATATTTTAAGTAAGGGTGGAGTGACTTGGTTTCATAAGCTGTACTGGCCCTGTACTGCTCTGTGTATGTGTAAACATTTGCATAGTTTCCCCCAAAATAAATAAGGTTCCTCTCATGCAAACTGTGGCCAAACAACCGCAAGCTTATAAATGTAGAATTAGGTCAAATGATCACTATGCAATATTTCCAACATTTTGTTTACACATTAAATTGTTTGGGAGCATATATACAGTGTACTGTAGGACTTTCTGTAGTAGACGGTTTACTATTCCATTAGTCTGCACCTCTACCAACATGGGTGTGTCACATCTTGCTTTCTCCTGGACCATTATGCAATATAAAACATATTTCTTTATTAAATGAAATACCGAACAGCATCATACTTCCCTACCCCTCCACAACATGTACTCATATCTAAAAAAATATATATATTTTTTTAAATATTTTTTTTGTAATAGCATCAGTGTGTGAGCATTGGCATCTTGAAATGACCGTCCAAGAGCTGTTGACTGAATGGAAAAATAATATAATCTTCATCTGATATGGATGACCCGATAACACTTTTGCTTTCGTTGTGATTGGCAGATACTGTACAGATGTACTCTCTTAATTTGATCACCCTGTTGTCGCAGAGAATTTTCCTTTGCAGAAGGAAATGCAAATTGTTGTCTATTCAAGGTTTAAAAAGACTTCAACATTTGTAATTTCCACTTTAAAATGTCAGACTTTTCTTAACTAGAAATGAATCAACTGCTACAATAAAGTCCATTAATTATAATCCACATAATAATTTACATTTCCTGCTGCTGCAGGGTTATTTCCCTGCTGTGAGAAACTGGTCAAATTGAGATAGTACACCAGTACACGGCATTTGGAAAGGTGTTTTCGCCTGGTCACAGGCAGCTGATGTATTGTGCACTGAAGTCCACAAGCGAAAGGGAAAAGGGTGAGAGGAGGTGAGAGAGAGAGTAGATGCAATGAGTTATACAACTTCCAAAGGAAACTGTTTGTATGTGGCTGCTATGAAAGAGAACTGCTTTCATGTGATCAGGGGTGTATTCCTTCCTAGGTTTTGACCTTTCTAGGGAGTTTTTCCTAGCCACCGTGCTTCTACACCTGCATTGCTTGCTGTTTGGGGTTTTAGGCTGGGTTTCTGTACAGCACTTTGAGATATCAGCTGATGTATGAAATGCTATATAAATACATTTGATTTGATTCATTCCGCCGATTCTGTTGAAAATATTTCTTAAAACGTAAGCAAAAGGAAAGAAACGGGGATAAATGCACCTGAATTTGTCCAATAGAAACTCTTGTTTGCAACTGATTTACTACACCCTAGATCAGCTAGATGCAGACAAGAGTGTGCAAGGGGTTAATGAATGTGTTACTGTCTGTCACCTTGATTACTCTCATTTTCTCTCGACCTGTGCACCTACCATTGTAATCTTTAATTCATAGGCTAGGTTGTAGCAACCTCATGATGGGTATAGGGGAAATTAGAGTATCATGTCGTAGCCTAAACCTATCGATGTTACATTGAGCTGGGTGAATGGAATATGATTGACAGTCATCTAATATGCTGTAAAAATATATATATATATATATTTACTCTTCTCTCCAGACAACGATACCCTGAGAGTCCTGTCTGACTGCACCTCTGCAGACGTCAGTGAAACCCTGGTCGTCTTGTCTGACTACCCCTCAGCAGACGTCAGCGTGCCTCTCTTCAGGATAGGAGAGAGACTGAGACTCCTGGCAGAGTGAGTGACTGAACCCAACTGAATCTAAGATCTGTGTCCCAAATGGCACCCTAGTCCCTAGATAGTGCCCTACTTTTGACCAGAGCCCTATGAGTCCTGTTCAAACGTAGGGCACAATCTAGGGACTAGGGGGCAATTTGGGACCAACTGAATCTAAGAACTGTGTCCCATATGGTACCCTATTCCCTAGATAGTGCCCTACTTTTGACCAGAGCCCTATGAGTCCTGTTCAAACGTAGGGCACAATCTAGGGACTAGGAGGCAATTTGGGACGCAGACCTAGACTTCCACATTCATAAATAAAGGTAAAATAATTCAGTCTTTCAACACAACACCACCTCCTCTAAGAGCTGATCTGTTTGACTAGACTGACAGAGACAGGGCTCAAATCTGACCAATTCTACTTTTGACCAGAGCCCTATTGGTCTATAACAGTGCACTAAATAAGGAATAGGGTGCTATTCGGGACTCGATCTCCTTGTTCCCCTGTTTCTTCTCTTCTGTCAGGGAGGGTTACTGGTGGAGGGTTTCTTCTGTCCAAACAGGATATGAGAACTACATCCCCAACAACCATGTGGCCAAGGTCTATCACGGGTAGGTGAACTCACACTAACCTACCTGACACTGTCAAGGTCTATCACAGGTAGGTGAACTCACACTAACACTAACCTACCTGACACTGTCACAGTCCACTGTCAAGGTCTATCACAGGTAGGTGAACTCACACTAGACACTGTGTCCTCACGGGTAGGTGAACTCACCTACCTGACACTGTCAAGGTCTATCACGGGTAGGTGAATACAACAGGTGTAGTAGACCTTACAGTGAAATGCTGAATACAACAGGTGTAGTAGACCTTACAGTGAAATGCTGAATACAACAGATGTAGTAGACCTTACAGTGAAATGCTAACTTACAAGCCCTTAACCAACAATGCAGTTTTAAGAAAAATAAGTGTTAAGTAAAAAATGTTTTTTTAAATAGATACGTTTTTAAAAATTAAAAATTAAAAGATATACTAACCTAACACTTTCCTAGTCCAGTGTGGGATTATAGCTGACGATAATGGTTTAAGGCTTGGTATTCTGAAAAGGGGAAGGTGATAGCATCTACGATGCCATTATGATAAAAACAGCCGGTGGTAACGGATGTGAAACGGCTAGCTTAGTCAGCGGTGGAATAGTGCGCGCGAAATAGCGTTTCAACCGGTGACGTCACTTGCTCTGAGACCTTGAAGTAGTGGTTCCCCTTGCTCTGCAAGGGCCGCGGCTTTTGTGGAGCGATGGGTAACGATGCTTCGTGGGTGACTGTTGTTGATGTGTGCAGAAGGTCCCTGGTTCGCGCCCGGGTATGGGCGAGGGACGGTCTAAAGTTATACTCTTACATTGCGGCCAGCTGGTTGTTTTATGTGGGGTTCTAAGGCCATGGGAATACATGCTTTATGAACATGGTTGAATTGTATTCTGTATTCATTTAGCTGGTTGTTTGAAGGGGTGGCCCCTTGGTTGAATTGTATTCTGTATTCATTTAGCTGGTTGTTTGAAGGGGTGGCCCCTTGGTTGAATTGTATTCTGTATTCATTTAGCTGGTTGTTTGAAGGGGTGGCCCCTTGGTTGAATTGTATTCTGTATTCATTTAGCTGGTTGTTTGAAGGGGTGGTGGCCCCTTGGTTGACGTTTGTATTCTGTATTCATTTAGCTGGTTGTTTGAAGGGGTGGCCCCTTGGTTGAATTGTATTCTGTATTCATTCATTTAGCTGGTTGTTTGAAGGAGTGGCCCGACCCATGGTTGTGAAGGTATGCAAGAGGAACTATTCTGTATTCAAGTCACTTAGGAAAAGAGTGGCTGGCTAAATGTATTCATTTAGCTGGTTGTTTGAAAGTCATATTAAAAGCTGTAGTGGCCTATTGTATTCTGTATTCATTTAGCTGGTTGTTTGACTGCCTTGGTTGAATAGTATTCTGTATTCATTTACTGGTTGTTTGAATCAACTTAAATGTTGAATGTAGATGAACCCCTTTGAAATTCTGTAAAGCTGGTTGTAATAATGTATTCTTGTTCTTCTTGTGTGTGCTGTATTCATTTAGCTGGTTGTGAAGAGGTGGCCTACCTTGTGGTACGGTATTCTGTATTCATTTAGCTGGTTGTTTGGTGCTCCTTGTGGTATTCTGTATTCCTGGTTGCCTGAAGGGGTGCCCCAACTGGTGTATTCTACATTTCTCCTGGTCTAACCTTCCAGTGTCTAGAGAAAGTCGTCAGTGGCCTAGAGACACTTTGGTAATTAAATAATGTAGATCTTGTGGTGCCCTTGTGGTGTGGTACTTGTGGTACTCCTTGTGATCATGGCAAGCAACAACTACTGTAAGTCACTTAGGATAAAGGTGTTGGCTAAATGTCCTAAATAAATGGTACATATAAAAGCTGTAGTTCTAAACTTCGACTACGGGACTGCCGATAGATTCTCTCACAATCAACTACTAAAATGATGAACCAAAATCGACCACCTTTAAAAACCGATGTAATAATGTCTTGTTCTTCTTTGCCTGTGTGGTGTTGTAGGAGTGTATACCCTGTCATGTCGGCACAGGGTTATGATTACACTATCGTATTATCCGCCTTCCCAACAACTGGTACTACATCTCTCCTGGTCTAACCTTCCAGTGTCTAGAGGACCTCGTCAACCACTACTCTGGTAAATAACCATCCCCGGTGACATGATCATGGACATTTAGTCAAAATCTATTCATCGGAAACCTTGTACCTCACTTTTTCATCTTTAAACAGAAATTGAAATTAATCATCCCCCCTTCATATTCTGTGAAAGGTTCCTGATTAAAATAGTCATCCCCCTTCATAATCTGTGAAAGGTTCCTGATTAAAGTAGTCATCCCTCTTCATAATCTGTGAAAGGTTCCTGATTAAAGTAGTCATCCCTCTTCATATTCTGTGAAAGGTTCCTGATTAAAGTAGTCATCCCTCTTCATATTCTGTGAAAGGTTCCTGATTAAAGTAGTCATCCCTCTTCATAATCTGTGAAAGGTTCCTGATTAAAGTAGTCATCCCTCTTCATATTCTGTGAAAGGTTCCTGATTAAAGTAGTCATCCCCTCTTCATATTCTGTGAAAGGTTCCTGATTAAAGTAGTCATCCCTCTTCATATTCTGTGAAAGGTTCCTGATTAAAGTAGTCATCCCTCTTCATATTCTGTGAAAGGTTCCTGATTAAAGTAGTCATCCCTCTTCATATTCTGTGAAAGGTTCCTGATTAAAGTAGTCATCCCTCTTCATATTCTGTGAAAGGTTCCTGATTAAAGTAGTCATCCCTCTTCATAATCTGTGAAAGGTTCCTGATTAAAGTAGTCATCCCCTCTTCATATTCTGTGAAAGGTTCCTGATTAAAGTAGTCATCCCCTCTTCATAATCTGTGAAAGGTTCCTGATTAAAGTAGTCATCCCTCTTCATATTCTGTGAAAGGTTCCTGATTAAAGTAGTCATCCCTCTTCATATACTGTGAAAGGTTCCTGATTAAAGTAGTCATCCCTCTTCATATTCTGTGAAAGGTTCCTGATTAAAGTAGTCATCCCTGCTAAAAGTGAATGATTTACAGGCATTATCTCTGACAAGAGCCGTATCTGAAAATACATCTTTAAAACATTATTAAAAAAAAAAAAAATGTAATAAGAGTTTTTTTTCCGGGACACCAACATATCTGATCTTATTACAATCTGACATTAAAGTGGAACACATGTAGACTCCATGTGAACCTATTTATAGGAACCATGAGCTGATAAGTATAGTATTATTATAAAGGGTGGAACTATTCATTATTTTTTAACTTGTGACACCACCGGTAGTTATCACTTTCTAACGTGGAATTATTGACTCTTTCAAGCCGCACCAACTCCAACGCACTGCAATGCTGCTACACTACATGCACTAAGTGGAGTCATATGAGCTGTATACTGTGGTTGAAGTACATTTCTGAAGTTGGCTATTTTGAGGATGTGGAAGATATTCAGCTCTAGTGCTCTCCTTGTGTCATTAATGTGTCCTTGTACATTTATATTTTAGTCACTGTGTATGGTTTCTGGTAGCTGACTGGTGGTCCTGTAGCTCATTTGGTAGAGCATGGCGCTTTAACGCCAGGGTAGTGGGTTCGATCCCGGGACCACCCATACATAGAATGTATGCACACATGACTGTAAGTCGCTTTGGATAAAAGCGTCTGCTAAATGGCATATATTATTATTATTATTATTATTATATTATATATTATGTTATAACCACAGGATAGCTGAGTATGGTTTCTGGTAGCTGACTGGTTATAACCACAGGATACTGAGTATGGTTTCTGGTAGCTGACTGGTTATCAGGATAGCTGAGTATGGTTTCTGGTAGCTGACTGGTTATAACCACAGGATTGAGTATGGTTTCTGGTAGCTGACTGGTTATAACCACAGGATAGCTGAGTATGGTTTCTGGTAGCTGACTGGTTATAACCACAGGATAGCTGAGTATGGTTTCTGGTAGCTGACTGGTTATAACCCAGGATAGCTGAGTATGGTTTCTGGTAGCTGACTGGTTATAACCACAGGACAGCTGCGTATGGTTCCTGGTAATGACAGTGGCCCCTCCTCTTTGACAGATTGTGCAGACGGCCTGTGCTGTATTCTCACCACCCCATGTCAGGCTGTAACCAATGGCAACCTCAGCACCTGGCCTCCCAGGCACCCCTGTGGTGATGCACAACTTCGACTGGAAAGCCGTCAACAGGCACCTCTTTCTCTAACGTTGACCTCAGCTTTCCCTTTCTGTCCGCCTTCAGCACCTCTCTCCCCGCCTTCAGCACCCCTCTACCCGCCTTCAGCACCCCTCTACCCGCCTTCAGCCCCCCTCTACCCGCCTTCAGCCCCCTCCCCCCTTCAGCACCCCTCTCCCCGCCTTCAGCACCCCTCTACCCGCCTTCAGCACCCCTCTACCCGCCTTCAGCCCCCCTCTACCCGCCTTCAGCACCCCTCTACCCGCCTTCAGCACCCCTCTACCAGCCTTCAGCCCCTCTCTACCCGCCTTCAGCCCCTCTCTACCCGCCTTCAGCCCCTCTCTACCCGCCTTCAGCCCCTCTCTACCCGCCTTCAGCCCCTCTCTACCCGCCTTCAGCCCCTCTCTACCCGCCTTCAGCCCCTCTCTACCCGCCTTCAGCCCCTCTCTACCCGCCTTCAGCCCCTCTCTACCCGCCTTCAGCCCCTCTCTACCCGCCTTCAGCCCTCTCTCCCCCCGCCTTCAGCCCCTCTCTACCCGCCTTCAGCCCCTCCTCCCGCCTTCAGCCCCTCTCTCCCCCCGCCTTCAGCCCCCTCTCCCCCCCGCCTTCAGCCCCCTCTCCCCCCGCCTTCAGCCCCTCTCTCCCCGCCTTCAGCCCCTCTCTACCCGCCTTCAGCCCCTCTCTCCCCCCGCCTTCAGCCCCTCTCTCCCCCCGCCTTCAGCCCCTCTCTCTCCCCCCCGCCTTCAGCCCCTCTCTCCCCGCCTTCTTCAGCCCCTCTCTCCCCCGCCTTCAGCCCCTCTCTCCCCCGCCTTCAGCCCTCTCTCCCCGCCTTCAGCCCTCTCTCCCCCGCCTTCAGTCCTCTCTCTCCCCCCGCCTTCAGTCAGCCCCTCTCTACCCGTCTTCAGTCCCTCTCTCCCCCGCCTTCAGCCCCTCTCTCCCCCCCCCTCTCTCCCCCTGCCTTCAGCCCCTCTCTCCCCCGCCTTCAGTCCCCTCTCTCCCCCGCCTTCAGTCCTCTCTACTCTCTTCAGCCCCTCTCTCCCCCCATCCTTCAGTCCCCTCTCTACCCCGTCTTCAGTTCTCTCCCCACAATTACATATGTGTTTGAGCTTATTTTTAGTTTAGCTTTCAATGTACTTTATCAGTGATAGACTAACGCTGCATCATATCTATTCTAACCCCAGCTCGGAGCTGACAGACCAGCCTCATCGTTACCCCGGCAACAGAGACTCTATGATCAGCTTTGGCTTGCGGAACACAGTCTCCTCCTACATGTCTCTGGGGGACATGAGGAAGGAGAGGAAGAGCAGCAGCTGGAGGAGGAATAAGAGGAGGAGTAGTGTGTGTGTACCTCCTGGTAACGGTCACGGACTCAGCACTACAGCACTGGAAGAGGAAGAGGAGGGGGAGTACGCACAAGCCATCCTCCTGAACTCTTAGACTGGATATGGGCTTAAATGTAGAGGACATGCCCTGCTGTATAGAGAGGACATATCGTGCTGTGTAGAGAGGACATAATCCTGCTGTATAGAGAGGACATAATCCTGCTGTATAGAGGACATAATCCTGCTTTATAGAGAGGACATCATCCTGCTTTATAGAGAGGACATCATCCTGCTTTATAGAGAGGACATAATCCTGCTGTATAGAGGACATAATCCTGCTGTATAGAGGACATAATCCTGCTTTATAGAGAGGACATAATCCTGCTGTATAGAGAGGACATAATCCTGCTGTATAGAGAGGACATAATCCTGCTGTATAGAGAGGACATAATCCTGCTGTACAGAGAGGACATAATCCTGCTGTACAGAGAGGACATAATCCTGCTGTACAGAGAGGACATAATCCTGCTGTACAGAGAGGACATAATCCTGCTGTACAGAGAGGACATAATCCTGCTGTACAGAGAGGACATAATCCTGCTGTATAGAGAGGACATAATCCTGCTGTATAGAGAGGACATAATCCTGCTGTATAGAGAGGACATAATCCTGCTGTATAGAGAGGACATAATCCTGCTGTATAGAGAGGACATAGAAGGACATAATCCTGCTGTATAGAGGACATATATCCTGCTGTATAGAGGACATAGTGCTGTATAGAGGACATAATAGTGCTGTATAGAGGACATAGTGCTGTATAGAGGACATAGTGCTGTATAGAGAGGACATGATCCTGCTGTATAGAGAGGACATAGTGCTGTATAGAGAGGACATAGTGCTGTATAGAGAGGACATAGTGCTGTATAGAGAGGACATAGTGCTGTATAGAGAGGACATAGTGCTGTGTATAGAGGACATAGTGCTGTATAGAGGACATAGTGCTGTATAGAGAGGACATAGTGCTGTATAGAGGACATAGTGCTGTATAGAGAGGACATAGTGCTGTGTATAGAGGACATAGTGCTGTATAGAGAGGACATAGTGCTGTATAGAGAGGACATAGTGCTGTATAGAGAGGACATAGTGCTGTATAGAGAGGACATAGCATACTGGACTATACCGTGAACGTGGAAGTAAAACTGTGATGACTGTCACACTGCATAATCAGTGACATTCGTACCATTAATCACAAGGGTGTTACTGCTTGACAGCCTAAACTAGTTGTAAACAGCTGGAATGGTTAAGACCATTACTGTAACAGCATTATTTACACACGAGGGCTTAGTAACACATCCACAATAGCCCTATTTAGTGCACTACTATAGTGCACTACTTTTGATAGGGGCTCTGGTCAAAAGCATTACACTATATAGGGAATAGGGCACCATTTGGGACTCTTAGTGAAGGTCAGTGAGGATCAGGGGTCACAGGTCAGCTTACCATGAGCAGCATCCTGTCGAAGAGACCACGCGAGGAAGGGGAGGTCAGATGTAGGCTGGCCACGTCGGCTCCACTCCTCTCTGCCCCCACCGTCACCAGCCTGGGGTCACCTCCGAACGCCTCAATGTTCTCCTGGACCCACTTCAGAGCGGCTACCTGGTCCTGGAAGCCGGCGTTACCTGGCAGGGCTGTGGTCCCTAGAGGCATTCAGTTCACACTGCTGTTATTTCATGTACCGTGTCAAGAGTCAAATCCATTCAAGAGACATACTTATATAACGTAATGTGTTCTTTGGGTTGTGACTTGTGTTATCGTCTACATCATTTCCAAAAATATACAAACAACATGTTTTTATTCCATTTGGGTTCAAAAGCCACTGCAGCACATCAATACTGTAATTACCCACTAAGAATGGACCAAGAAACTATTGGATAGATTTCAAATATCATTTTACCAAAGCCTGGTAAGAAGAATACACTCAGCAACAGCAAACAGAAAGCATGGAACATTCCAAAGTGTTGCTTTAGAAAAGCTCCCTCTAGAAGACAATAGGTGGAGAGACATCTTAGTAGGTGTTGCAGGGCTTTATAGAAGAACTGCCTGGGAGGGACCAGGGTTTAGTAGGTGTGGCTGTGTTGCAGGGCTTTATAGAAGGGCTGTCTGGGAGGGGCCAGGGTTTAGTAGGTGTGGCTGTGTTGCAGGGCTTTATAGAAGGAGCTGTCTGGGAGGGACCAGTGGTTTAGTAGGTGTGGCTGTGTTGCAGGGCTTTATAGAAGAGCTGTGTGGGAGGGGCCAGGGGTTTAGTAGGTGTGGCTGTGTTGCAGGGCTTTATAGAAGAGCTGTGTGGGAGGGGCCAGGGGTTTAGTAGGTATGGCTGTGTTGCAGGGCTTTATAGAAGAGCTGTCTGGGAGGGGCCAATGGTTTAGTAGGTGTTGCAGGGCTTTATAGAAGAGCTGTCTGGGAGGGACCAGTGGTTTAGTAGGTGTGTCTGTGTTGCAGGGCTTTATAGAAGAGCTGTCTGGGAGGGGCCAATGGTTTAGTAGGTGTGGCTGTGTTGCAGGGCTTTATAGAAGGGCTGCCTGGGAGGGACCAGTGGTTTAGTAGATGTGGCTGTGTTGCAGGGCTTTATAGAAGAGGTGTCTGGGAGGGGCCAATGGTTTAGTAGGTATGGCTGTGTTGCAGGGCTTTATAGAAGGGCTGCCTGGGAGGGACCAGTGGTTTAGTAGGTGTGGCTGTGTTGCAGGGCTTTATAGAAGAACTGTGTGGGAGGGGCCAATGGTTTAGTAGGTGTGGCTGTGTTGCAGGGCTTTATAGAAGAGCTGCCTGGGAGGGGCCAGTGGTTTAGTAGGTGTGGCTGTGTTGCAGGGCTTTATAGAAGGGCTGCCTGGGAGGGGCCAGTGGTTTAGTAGGTGTGGCTGTGTTGCAGGGCTTTATAGAAGAGCTTTGGGAGGGGCCAGGGGTTTAGTAGGTGTGGCTGTGTTGCAGGGCTTTATAGAAGAGCTGGAGGGGCCAGGGGTTTAGTAGGTGTGGCTGTGTTGCAGGGCTTTATAGAAGACCTGGGACCAATGGTTTAGTAGGTGTTGCAGGGCTTTATAGAAGAGCTGTCTGGGAGGGACCAGTGGTTTAGTAGGTGTGTCTGTGTTGCAGGGCTTTATAGAAGAGCTGTCTGGGAGGGGCCAATGGTTTAGTAGGTGTGGCTGTGTTGCAGGGCTTTATAGAAGGGCTGCCTGGGAGGGACCAGTGGTTTAGTAGGTGTGGCTGTGTTGCAGGGCTTTATAGAAGAGGTGTCTGGGAGGGGCCAATGGTTTAGTAGGTGTGGCTGTGTTGCAGGGCTTTATAGAAGGGCTGCCTGGGAGGGACCAGTGGTTTAGTAGGTGTGGCTGTGTTGCAGGGCTTTATAGAAGGGCTGCCTGGGAGGGACCAGTGGTTTAGTAGGTGTGGCTGTGTTGCAGGGCTTTATAGAAGGGCTGCCTGGGAGGGACCAGTGGTTTAGTAGGTGTGGCTGTGTTGCAGGGCTTTATAGAAGGGCTGCCTGGGAGGGACCAGTGGTTTAGTAGGTGTGGCTGTGTTGCAGGGCTTTATAGAAGGGCTGCCTGGGAGGGACCAGTGGTTTAGTAGGTGTGGCTGTGTTGCAGGGCTTTATAGAAGGGCTGCCTGGGAGGGACCAGTGGTTTAGTAGGTGTGGCTGTGTTGCAGGGCTTTATAGAAGGGCTGCCTGGGAGGGACCAGTGGTTTAGTAGGTGTGGCTGTGTTGCAGGGTCTTCTAGAGTTGCTGGCTGAGGGCTCCTATCACCAAGACTACACATCACTCTAAAACAGAACGTGCCGCCTAGGATAATAAAGTTGAAACTTGAACACACACACACACAGTCCTTCCACATGTCTGTGAGTGTGCCAGCTGTGTGCTATGGCTGGCTAGCTGACTGTGGAGAGAGTCACTCCTCCTTCTCAGTGCCACATCAGCACAGAACACACCATCAGCAGAGATGTCCCCCCCCCCATATCTCTCCCTCCCCCATCTCTCCCCATCCCCCCTCCCTCTCCCCCTCATCTCTCCCATCCTCCCATCTCTCCCTCATCTCTCCCCTCCCCCATCTCTCCCTCCGGGCCCTCTCAGCCCCCCAAAGCAGCAGAATACCAACAGTAAGCATGTCATCCTCTCCCCTTCACTTTCATCGTGACCTGATTCTAACTTCATGTCCACTGTCTTCCTCCTACATTTACATTCACTTATTAAGCCATTTCAGCAGCGCTCTCAGACCCAGTTGTGAGTTCAGATTTAGAAGGCAGCACTTGTTCGTGTCTTTTGTTACTTTTGAAAGCATATGAACCTGTAAGATAATTGAATGCTGCTTCTGACGTGTGTTAAGAGGAGCACCTGTGCTGAGGAATCCGAACGCTGCAACCCTGGTGTTGACGGTAACCACGACGATGTTGCCGACGGCAGCCAGGTTGGAGCCGTCCAGTAGAGATGCTGTGTCATCGCTGGCTGCTCCAGACGGGTTATGGAAGAACACCAGGACCGCTGCACTCCCTCTCTATCAGAGGAAAAGACAAGAACAGGAATGACACGGCAGACCAACTGTCAATCTGAGGGACCGGTAGTGGAGTGGTGTTTGAGGTGTCTAGGGGTTACTAAAGGAGAGGTCAACAGGGCTTCTAGTGAAACAAAGATCTCTATCGGTACAATGTGACTTACGATGCCGCTGGGGACGAAGATGTTGAGGTACAGACAGTCCTCACTGCTGGCTGATGACTCCACAGCTCCAGGCTGCAGACAACTGGGTCTACCATGGGTAACATCCATAACAACAGGGTTAGAGGTCACATTAACACACTGCATGTGGTACAACTGGGTCTACCATGGGTAACATCCATAACAACAGGGTTAGAGGTCACATTAACACACTGCATGTGGTACAACTGGGTCTACCATGAAAACATCCATAACAACAGGGTTAGAGGTCACATTAACACACTGTATGTGGTACAACTGGGTCTACCATGGGAAACATCCATAATAACAGGGTTAGAGGTCACATTAACACACTGTATGTGGTACAACTGGGTCTACCATGGAAACATCCATAACAACAGGGTTAGAGGTCACATTAACACACTGCATGTGGTACAACTGGGTCTACCATGGAAACATCCATAACAACAGGGTTAGAGGTCACATTAACACACTGCATGTGGTACAACTGGGTCTACCATGGAAACATCCATAACAACAGGGTTAGAGGTCACATTAACACACTGCATGTGGTACAACTGGGTCTACCATGGGAAACATCCATAACAACAGGGTTAGAGGTCACATTAACACACTGCATGTGGTACAACTGGGTCTACCATGGGTAACATCCATAACAACAGGGTTAGAGGTCACATTAACACACTGCATGTGGTACAACTGGGTCTACCATGGAGAAACATCCATAACAACAGGGTTAGAGGTCACATTAACACACTGCATGTGGTACAACTGGGTCTACCATGGAAACATCCATAACAACAGGGTTAGAGGTCACATTAACACACTGCATGTGGTACAACTGGGTCTACCATGGGGAAACATCCATAACAACAGGGTTAGAGGTCACATTAACACACTGCATGTGGTACAACTGGGTCTACCATGGGAAACATCCATAACAACAGGGTTAGAGGTCACATTAACACACTGCATGTGGTACAACTGGGTCTACCATGAAACATCCATAACAACAGGGTTAGAGGTCACATTAACACACTGCATGTTGGAAACAACTGGGTCTTGGGTCTACCATGGGAAACATCCATAACAACAGGGTTAGAGGTCACATTAACACACTGCATGTGGTACAACTGGGTCTACCATGGAAACATCCATAACAACAGGGTTAGAGGTCACATTAACACACTGCATGTGGTACAACTGGGTCTACCATGCATGTGGGGTCATTCATCCATGAAACATCCATAACAACAGGGTTGAGGGTCACATTAACACACTGCATGTGGTACAACTGGGTCTACCATGGGGAAACATCCATAACAACAGGGTTAGAGGTCACATTAACACACTGTATGTGGTACAACTGGGTCTACCATGGGAAACATCCATAACAACAGGGTTAGAGGTCACATTAACACACTGTATGTGGTACAACTGGGTCTACCATGGGAAACATTCATAATAACAAGCTGTTTCTCAACTAGACACTAATGTACTTGTCCTCTTGTTCCCGCTACTCTCTCCTCTTCCATCCTATCATCTCTTCCCTCTGCTCAAACCTTCTCCAACCTATCTCCTGATTCTGCCTCCTCAACCCTCCTCTCCTCCCTTTCTGCATCCTTTGACTCTCTATGTCCCCTATCTTCCAGGCCGGCTGGCCTCCGTGGCTCGACGACTCATTGGGAGCTCACAGAACAGGGCTCGAGCGGAAATGGAGGAGTCACATTAACGCCTCTCTGCGGACCTGGGCTCCCTCCTCTCAACATTTTCCTTCTCTGTCTCTGCTGCTAAAGCCACTTTCACCACTCTAATTCCAAGCATCTGCCTCTAACCCTAGGAAGCTCTTTGCCTCCTTCTCCTCCCTCCTGAATCCTCCTCCCCCTCCCCCCTCCTCCTCTCTGCAGATGACTGGGTCTACCATTTTGAAAAGAAGGGGAACACGATCCTCCTAACAACGACACCGCTGGTTCTGCTCACACTGCCCTACCCTGTGCTCTCTTCCAGATGAAATCTGTCTTGTAATGGGTAACAACTGGACCCTATCCCCTCCTCTCTTCTCCAGACCATTTGGAGACCTTCTCCCTTACCTCATCTCATCAACTCAACAGGGTTCAAGAGACGGCGAGGTCACCCCATTGAAAAAACCACACTGATCCCTCCGATGTCCAACTACAGACCAGTATCCTTCTTTCTTTTCTCTCCAAAACAACTGGGTCTACCATGGGAAACATCCATAACAACAGGGTTAGAGGTCACATTAACACACTGCATGGTACAACTGGGTCTACCATAGGGAAACATCTTCTACTCACATTAACACACTGCATGTGGTACAACTGGGTCCATGGAGCTGCCTTCAAACATCCATGAACAACAGTCAGGTTTCAGAGACTAGTCATTCAACTGTAGACTGCTCTTCTCTGGAAACATTCATAATAACGGAGCTGTTTCTCCTAGACACTGCTAAACTTAACTCTTGTTCTCTCCTCTGCTCTCATCCTTCTAGATCCTCCCTCTGCTCAAACCTTCTCAATACTGTGCCTCCATCAGATCCTCCTCCCTTTCCACCCTCTCAGTTGGGCATCTCCAGGCCGGCGGTCCTCCCAATTGCGTCGAGCTCACCTGACAGGTCGCTCCTACCAGGTGGGCGTGGGAGAATCTGTCTCCTGCGGACCTGGCATCCACGCGCTCTCCCACATTTGGTGTCCCCCAGGGCTCTGTTCTAGGCCCTCTCCTATTCTCGCTATAACCAAGTCATCTGTCATAACCTCACATGGTCTCTCCTATCCTTCTATGCAGACGACACACAATTAATCTTCTCCCCCCCTTCTGATGACCAGGTGGCAGATGCATCTCTGCATGTCTGGCAGACATATCAGTGTGGATGACGGATCACCATCCTGAACCTAAAACAGCTGCTCTTCCTCCCGGGGAAGGACTGCCCGTTCCATGATCTCGCCATCACGGTTGACAACTCCATTGTGTCCTCCTCCCAGAGCGCTAAGAACCTTGCGTGATCCTACCACCCTGTCGTTCTCAACTAACATCAGGCGGTGGCCCGTTCCTGTAGGTTCATGCTCTACAACATCCGCTGGTTACGACCCTGCCTCACACAGGAAGCGGCGCAGGTCTAATCCAGGCACTGTCATCTCCCGTCTGGATTACTGCAACTCGCTGTTGGCTGGGCTCCCCTGCCTGTGCCATTAAACCCCTACAACTCATCAGAATGACCGCCGCAGCCCAGTCTGGTGTTCAGACCTTCCCAAGTTCTCTCGGAGGCGTCACTGCCCGCTCCTCTCGCTCTCTCCACTGGCTTCCAGTTCAAGCTGAACCATCAGATCCTCCGCTCCACAAGACCTGGTGCTTGCCGGCGGCGCTTATGAACGGCACCTCAGTACCTCCTACCAGGCTCTGATCAGGCCCTACACCCAAACAAGGGCACTGGTTGTCCCCTCTGGCCTGCTCGCCTCCCTACCACTGAGGAAGTACAGTTGGCTCAGCCCAGTCAAAACATGGTCTCTCCTATCTGCTGCCCCCAATGGTGGAACAAACTCTCACGACCAGGACAAGCGGAGTCTCTTCCTCACCACCTTCCGGCCATCACGGTGAGACACCTAGGATAAATCCAGGATAAAGTCTCCTTCTGGGCAAGTTCTCTCCACCTCTTTAAGGAATACCCGTTAAAGTAATCCTTCTCCATTAAAGATTTAGATGCACTATTGTAAAGTGGCTGTTCACTGGATGTCATAAGGTGAATGCACCAATTTGGCTTCTGGATAAGAGCGTCTGTAAATCTTAAATGTAAATGTAATGTAAATGTTCAGTTGTGCACCGGGGCCTCCCACTCTTTCTATTCTGGTTAGGGCCAGTTTGCACTGTTCTGTGAAGGCAGACCGGTAGCACAGCGTTTATCAGGAGATCTTCAGTTTTTGGCAATTTCTCGCATGGAATAGCCTTCATTTCTCAGTGGAACAAGAATAGCACTGATGCGTTCCACTTTCAGATGAAATGTCTTTGTTTCTGGCCATTTTGAGCCTGTCGAACGGCACAAATGCTGATGCTCCAGATGCTCAGCTAGTCTAAAGAATGCCAGTTTTATTGCTTGTTTAATCAGCACAACAGTTTTCAGATGTCCTAACATAATTGCAAAAGGGTTTTCTCATGATCAATTAGCGTTTTAAAATGATAAACTTGGATTAGCTAACACAACGTGCCATTGGAACACAGGAGTGATGGTTGCTGATAATGGGCCTCTGTTCGCCTATGTAGATATTGGTGGTCCTTCTGTGGCTCAGTTGGTAGAGCATGGCGCTTGTAACGCCAGGGTAGTGGGTTCGATTCCCGGGACCACCCATACGTAGAATGTATGCACACATGACTGTAAGTCGCTTTGGATAAAAGCGTCAGCTAAATGGCATATATTATTATTATATATTATATTCCATTAAAAAATCTGCTGTTTCCAGCTACAATAGTCATTTACAACATTAACCATTTCTGATACATTTTATGTTATTTCAATGGACAAAAAATGTGCTTTTCTTACAAAAACAAGAACATTTCTAAGTGGCCCCAAACGTTTTAACGGTAGTGTGTATATATTAAAACAATCCCAGGATGTAACATGTCATAGTGGTTAGAGTGTAGGGACGGCAGGTCTCCTAGTGGTTAGAGTGTAGGGACGGCAGGTCTCCTAGTGGTTAGAGTGTAGGGACGGCAGGTCTCCTAGTGGTTAGAGTGTAAGGACGGTAGGTCTCCTAGTGGTTAGAGTGTAGGGACGGCAGGTCTCCAAGTGGTTAGAGTGTAGGGACGGCAGGTCTCCTAGTGGTTAGAGTGTAGGGACGGCAGGTCTCCTAGTGGTTAGAGTGTAAGGACGGTAGGTCTCCTAGTGGTTAGAGTGTAGGGACGGCAGGTCTCCTAGTGGTTAGAGTGTAGGGACGGCAGGTCTCCTAGTGGTTAGAGTGTGCTTCTACACCTGCATTGCTTGCTGTTTGGGGTTTTAGGCTGGGTTTCTGTACAGCACTTTGAGATATCAGCTGATGTACGAAGGGCTATATAAATACATTTGATTTGATTTTTGATTTAGGGACGACAGGTCTCCTAGTGGTTAGAGTGTAGGGACGGCAGGTCTCCTAGTGGTTAGAGTGTAGGGACGGCAGGTCTCCAAGTGGTTAGCGTGTCGGACCAGTAACCTAAAGGTTGCTAGATCGAATCCCCCGAGCTGACAAGGTAAAAATCTGTCGTTCTGCCCCTGAACAAGGCAGTTAACCCACTGTTCCTAGACCAGTTAACCCACTGTTCCTAGACCAGTTAACCCACTGTTCCTAGACCAGTTAACCCACTGTTCCTAGACCAGTTAACCCACTGTTCCTAGACCAGTTAACCCACTGTTCCTAGACCAGTTAACCCACTGTTCCTAGACCAGTTAACCCACTGTTCCTAGACCAGTTAACCCACTGTTCCTAGACCAGTTAACCCACTGTTCCTTGGCCCTCGTTTTGAATAAGAATTTGTTCTTGCCTACTTAAATAAAGGTTCAATATTATGATTTTTTATTTTTATTAAATAACATTTTCAGGTGAACACCCCTTTCCAAACTACTGGATGAAATTGTACAAAACCTTTATAACGCATCTTTAAAAACAGAGTCATTGTTTACCTGGTAACCGTGGCGTTCCATGTGCCACTCCATTCAGCAGGCTGTGGGGGGACGAAACGGAGGGCTCTCATAGGAGGACGAGCGTACGGAACTCCCAAGAACTGTCTGACTGTCTTCCTGTCTGACCCGAGCAGCGTTGTCACGGACGATCCCTGGAGCGTTCCGTGAGCCGGGATAAACACTGACGTCAACGTCGCCTTGGGTTCTGGATCCCACAGAAAACATAACCATCAGTCAGAGGGAAGCCTGGACTGACAACTATGGGCCCTGGTCAAAAGTAATGCACCATATAGGGAACAGGGTGACATTTGGGACAGAGATACTGTCTGCACTGGAATCAACCAGCTGTAAAACTCCTTCAGCACCTCTCAGATGATAAATCACGCTTTCTAATAATAATGACCATTACAGGAAGTAGGCTGCAGTGATTGACACGACCTAACCCGCCAATAAACATCTCTGTTTCTTCAAACACTAGTCACATTAGCAGCAGTAAAGTGAGCCAGGGTCAGGGATGTATAGTGAGCCAAGGTCAGGGATGTATAGTGAGCCAGGGATGTATAGTGAGCCAGGGATGTATAGTGAGCCAGGGATGTATAGTGAGGCAGGGTCAGGGATGTATAGTGAGCCAGGGATGTATAGTGACCCAGGGTCAGGGATGTATAGTGAGCCAGGGTCAGGGATGTATAGTGAGCCAGGGTCAGGGATGTATAGTGAGCCAGGGTCAGGGATGTATAGTGAGCCAGGGATGTATAGTGAGTCAGGGATGTATAGTGAGCCAGGGTCAGGGATGTATAGTGAGCCAGGGATGTATAGTGAGTCAGGGATGTATAGTGACCCAGGGTCAGGGATGTATAGTGAGCCAGGGTCAGGGATGTATAGTGAGCCAGGGTCAGGGATGTATAGTGAACCAGGGTCAGGGATGTATAGTGAGCCAGGGTCAGGGATGTATAGTGACCCAGGGTCAGGGATGTATAGTGAGCCAGGGTCAGGGATGTATAGTGAGCCAGGGGGTCAGGGATGTATAGTGAGCCAGGGTCAGGGATGTATAGTGAGCCAGGGTCAGGGATGTATAGTGAGCCAGGGTCAGGGATGTATAGTGAGCCAGGGTCAGGGATGTATAGTGAGCCAGGGTCAGGGATGTATAGTGAGCCAGGGTCAGGGATGTATAGTGAACCAGGGTCAGGGATGTATAGTGAGCCAGGGATGTATAGTGAGCCAGGGTCAGGGATGTATAGTGAGCCAGGGTCAGGGATGTATAGTGAGCCAGGGTCAGGGATGTATAGTGAGCCAGGGTCAGGGATGTATAGTGAGCCAGGGATGTATAGTGAGCCAGGGTCAGGGATGTATAGTGAGCCAGGGATGTATAGTGAGCCAGGGATGTATAGTGAGCCAGGGATGTATAGTGAGCCAGGGTCAGGGATGTATAGTGAGCCAGGGATGTATAGTGAGCCAGGGATGTATAGTGAGCCAGGGATGTATAGTGACCCAGGGTCAGGGATGTATAGTGAGCCAGGGATGTATAGTGAGCCAGGGTCAGGGATGTATAGTGAGTCAGGGATGTATAGTGAGCCAGGGTCAGGGATGTATAGTGAGCCAGGGTCAGGGATGTATAGTGAGCCAGGGTCAGGGATGTATAGTGAGCCAGGGTCAGGGATGTATAGTGAGCCAGGGTCAGGGATGTATAGTGAGCCAGGGTCAGGGATGTATAGTGAGCCAGGGTCAGGGATGTATAGTGAGCCAGGGTCAGGGATGTATAGTGAGCCAGGGTCAGGGATGTATAGTGAGCCAGGGTCAGGGATGTATAGTGAGCCAGGGTCAGGGATGTATAGTGAGTCAGGGTCAGGGATGTATAGTGAGTCAGGGTCAGGGATGTATAGTGAACCAGGGTCAGGGATGTATAGTGAGCCAGGGTGAGCCAGGGATGTATAGTGAGCCAGGGATGTATAGTGAGCCAGGGATGTATAGTGAACCAGGGTCAGGGATGTATAGTGAACCAGGGTCAGGGATGTATAGTGAACCAGGGTCAGGGATGTATAGTGAACCAGGGTCAGGGATGTATAGTGAACCAGGGTCAGGGATGTATAGTGAGTCAGGGTCAGGGATGTTGCCCACCTTTGTGGAGGTAGACCTGGAGAGCTGACTCTCTGATGACCAGCCGACAGTCCTGACCTCCGGTGGTGGTAGTGGAGGGGCCACAGGCCAGGGTGTCTGGGTAGAGGACACAGCGGACAGCCGAGTCGGTCCGCCCCACTGACACCACAACACAGGACTCAGCCTCCTCACAGGCTGAGGGGAGACACACAAACACAGTTGAACAGACAGAAAAGGAGGAGAGTAGAAAGAGGTAAATACAAGGATTGGGGCACAGACAGGAGAGACCGAGGAGGGGCACAGACAGGAGAGACCGAGGAGGGGCACAGACAGGAGAGAACGAGGAGGGGCACAGATGAGGGGCACAGACAGGAGAGAACGAGGAGGGTCACAGATGAGGGGCACAGACAGGAGAGACCGAGGAGGGGCACAGACAGGAGAGACCGAGGAGGGGCACAGATGAGGGGCACAGACAGGAGAGAATGAGGAGGGGCACAGATGAGGGGCACAGACAGGAGAGACCGAGGAGGGGCACAGATGAGGGGCACAGACAGGAGAGACCGAGGAGGGGCACAGATGAGGGGCACAGACAGGAGAGACCGAGGAGGGGCACAGATGAGGGGCACAGACAGGAGAGACCGAGGAGGGGCACAGATGAGGGGCACAGACAGGAGAGACCGAGGAGGGGCACAGATGAGGGGCACAGACAGGAGAGACAGGAGGGGAGGGGCACAGATGAGGGGCACAGACAGGAGAGACCGAGGAGGGGCACAGATGAGGGCACAGACAGGAGAGAACGAGGAGGGGCACAGATGAGGGGCACAGACAGGAGAGACCGAGGAGGGGCACAGATGAGGGGCACAGACAGGAGAGACCGAGGAGGGGCACAGATGAGGGGCACAGACAGGAGAGAACGAGGAGGGGCACAGATGAGGGGCACAGACAGGAGAGACCGAGGAGGGGCACAGATGAGGGGCACAGACAGGAGAGACCGAGGAGGGGCACAGATGAGGGGCACAGACAGGAGAGACCGAGGAGGGGCACAGATGAGGGGCACAGACAGGAGAGACCGAGGAGGGGCACAGATGAGGGGCACAGACAGGAGAGACCGAGGAGGGGCACAGATGAGGGGTACACACAGGAGAGAGCGAGGAGGGGCACAGACAGGAGAGACCGAGGAGGGGCACAGACAGGAGAGACCGAGGAGGGGCACAGACAGGAGAGACCGAGGAGGGTCACAAGATGAGGGGCACAGACAGGAGAGACCGAGGAGGGTCACAAGATGAGGGGCACAGACAGGAGAGACCGAGGAGGGTCACAGATGAGGGGCAGACAGACAGGGGGAGAGGGAGACGAGGAGGGTCACAGATGAGGGGTACAGGGGCACAGACAGGAGAGACCGAGGAGGGGCACAGATGAGGGGCACAGACAGGAGAGAACGAGGAGGGTCACAGATGAGGGGTACAGACAGGAGAGACCGAGGAGGGGCACAGACAGGAGAGACCGAGGAGGGGCACAGATGAGACCGAGGAGGGGCACAGACAGGAGAGACCGAGGAGGGGCACAGATGAGGGGCACAGACAGGAGAGACCGAGGAGGGGCACAGACAAGAGAGACCGAGGAGGGGCACAGACAGGAGAGACTGAGGAGGGGCACAGGAGGGGCACAGACAGGAGAGACCGAGGAGGGGCACAGATGAGGGGCAGACAGGAGAGACGAGGAGGGTCACAGACAGGAGAGACCGAGGAGGGGCACAGATGAGGGGCAGAGACAGGAGAGGAGGAGGGGCACAGATGAGGGGCACAGACAGGAGAGACGAGGAGGGGCACAGATGAGGGGCACAGACAGGAGAGACCGAGGAGGGGCACAGATGAGGGGCACAGACAGGAGAGAACGAGGAGGGCACACAGATGAGGGGCACAGACAGGAGAGACCGAGGAGGGGCACAGACAGGAGAGACCGAGGAGGGGCACAGATGAGGGGCACAGACAGGAGAGAACGAGGAGGGGCACAGATGAGGGGCACAGACAGGAGAGACCGAGGAGGGGCACAGGAGGGGCACAGACAGAGAGACCGAGGAGGGGCACAGACAGGAGAGAGAGGAGGGGCACAGAGGAGGGGCACAGACAGGAGAGACCGAGGAGGGGCACAGACAGGAGAGACCGAGGAGGGGCACAGATGAGGGGCACAGACAGGAGAGACCGAGGAGGGGGGCACAGACAGGAGAGACCGAGGAGGGGACAGGAGAGACAGAGGAGGGTCACAGACAGGAGAGACTGAGGAGGGGCACAGATGAGGGGCACAGACAGGAGAGACCGAGGAGGGGCACAGACAAGAGAGACCGAGGAGGGGCACAGACAGGAGAGACCGAGGAGGGGCACAGATGAGGGGCACAGACAGGAGAGACCGAGGAGGGGCACAGATGAGGGGCACAGACAGGAGAGACCGAGGAGGGGCACAGATGAGGGGCACAGACAGGAGAGACCGAGGAGGGGCACAGATGAGGGGCTACAGACAGGAGAGACCGAGGAGGGTCACAGACAGGAGAGACCGAGGAGGGTCACAGACAGGAGAGACCGAGGAGGGTCACAGACAGGAGAGACCGAGGAGGGGCACAGACAGGAGAGACCGAGGAGGGGCACAGATGAGGGGCACAGACAGGAGAGACCGAGGAGGGGCACAGACAGCAGAGACCGAGGAGGGGCACAGATGAGGGGCACAGACAGGAGAGACCGAGGAGGGGCACAGATGAGGGGCACAGACAGGAGAGACCGAGGAGGGGCACAGATGAGGGGCACAGACAGGAGAGACCGAGGAGGGGCACAGACAGGAGAGACCGAGGAGGGGCACAGATGAGGGGCACAGACAGGAGAGACCGAGGAGGGGCACAGATGAGGGGCACAGACAGGAGAGACCGAGGAGGGGCACAGATGAGGGGCACAGACAGGAGAGACCGAGGAGGGGCACAGATGAGGGGCTCAGACAGGAGAGACCGAGGAGGGTCACAGACAAGAGAGACCGAGGAGGGTCACAGACAGGAGAGACCGAGGAGGGTCACAGACAGGAGAGACCGAAGAGGGGCACAGACAGGAGAGACCGAGGAGGGGCACAGACAGGAGAGACCGAGGAGGGTCACAGACAGGAGAGACCGAGGAGGGGCACAGACAGAAGAGACCGAGGAGGGGCACAGACAGGAGAGACCGAGGAGGGTCACAGACATGAGAGACCGAGGAGGGTCACAGACAGGAGAGACCGAGGAGGGTCACAGACAGGAGAGACCGGGGAGGGTCACAGACAGGAGAGACCAAGGAGGGGCTCAGACAGGAGAGACCGAGGAGGGGCACAGACAGGAGAGACCAAGGAGGGGCTCAGACAGGAGAGACCGAGGAGGGGCACAGACAGGAGAGACCGAGGAGGGGCACAGATGAGGGGCACAGACAGGAGAGACCGAGGAGGGGCTTAAACCCCTCTTGCCAGGGGACATGTGTGGTCCTGAGTTGGGGGACGTTGACCGTTAGACTCTGGCACACGATGAAGATGTTTCTCACCAGACAGACACCAGTCTCTGGTCCTGTCCAGGTCCTCAGCGATGTCTTTACTGATGTGAATAATGTCAAACGTGGAGACGGACGGATCCACCAGAGTAGAGGACGCATCCAGGAGTTTCCACTCACTCAAACTCACTGGCAGAGAGACACATCTTTATCAGCAGGGGATACATCTAACACATTGTCTACATCTAACACATTGTCTACATCTAACACATTGTCTACATCTAACACATTGTCTACATCTAACACATTGTCTAACACATTGTCTACATCTAACACATTGTCTACATCTAACACATTGTCTACATCTAACACATTGTCTACATCTAACACATTGTCTACATCTATCACAGTGTCTAACACATTGTCTACATCTAACACATTGTCTACATCTAACACATTGTCTACATCTAACACATTGTCTACATCTAACACATTGTCTACATCTAACACATTGTCTACATCTAACACAGTGTCTGCATCTAACACATTGTCTGCATCTAACACATTGTCTACATCTAACACATTGTCTACATCTAACACAGTGTCTACATCTAACACATTGTCTAACACATTGTCTACATCTAACACATTGTCTACATCTAACACAGTGTCTGCATCTAACACATTGTCTACATCTAACACATTGTCTACATCTAACACATTGTCTACATCTAACACATTGTCTAACACATTGTCTAACACATTGTCTGCATCTAACACATTGTCTAACACATTGTCTGCATCTAACACATTGTCTACATCTAACACATTGTCTAACACATTGTCTGCATCTAACACATTGTCTAACACATTGTCTGCATCTAACACATTGTCTAACACATTGTCTGCATCTAACACATTGTCTAACACATTGTCTGCATCTACACATTGTCTAACACATTGTCTACATCTAACACATTGTCTGCATCTAACACATTGTCTAACACATTGTCTACATCTAACACATTGTCTACATCTAACACATTGTCTACATCTAACACATTGTCTACATCTAACACATTGTCTAACACATTGTCTACATCTAACACATTGTCTACATCTATCACATTGTCTACATCTAACACATTGTCTACATCTAACACATTGTCTACATCTAACACATTGTCTACATCTAACACATTGTCTACATCTAACACATTGTCTACCAATCTAACATATTGTCTACATCTAACACATTGTCTACATCTAACACATTGTCTACATCTAACATATTGTCTACATCTAACACATTGTCTACATCTAACACATTGTCTGTATCTAACACATTGTCTACATCTAACACATTGTCTAACACATTGTCTACATCTAACACATTGTCTACATCTAACACATTGTCTACATCTAACACATTGTCTACATCTATCACAGTGTCTAACACATTGTCTACATCTAACACATTGTCTACATCTATCACAGTGTCTAACACATTGTCTACATCTAACACATTGTCTACATCTAACACATTGTCTACATCTAACACATTGTCTACATCTAACACATTGTCTACATCTAACACATTGTCTACATCTAACACATTGTCTAACACATTGTCTAACACATTGTCTAACACATTGTCTGCATCTAACACATTGTCTACATCTAACACATTGTCTACATCTAACACATTGTCTACATCTAACACATTGTCTAACACATTGTCTACATCTAACACATTGTCTGCATCTAACACATTGTCTACATCTAACACATTGTCTACATCTAACACATTGTCTACATCTAACACATTGTCTACATCTAACACATTGTCTGCAGCTAACACATTGTCTAACACATTGTCTACATCTAACACATTGTCTACATCTAACACATTGTCTGCAGCTAACACATTGTCTAACACATTGTCTACATCTAACACATTGTCTACATCTAACACATTGTCTGCATCTAACACATTGTCTACATCTAACACATTGTCTACATCTAACACATTGTCTACATCTAACACATTGTCTACATCTAACACATTGTCTACATCTAACACATTGTCTACATCTAACACATTGTCTACATCTAACACATTGTCTACATCTAACACATTGTCTACATCTAACACATTGTCTACATCTAACACATTGTCTACATCTAACACATTGTCTACATCTAACACATTGTCTACATCTAACACATTGTCTACATCTAACACATTGTCTACATCTAACACATTGTCTGCAGCTAACACATTGTCTAACACATTGTCTACATCTAACACATTGTCTACATCTAACACATTGTCTGCAGCTAACACATTGTCTAACACATTGTCTACATCTAACACATTGTCTACATCTAACACATTGTCTACATCTAACACATTGTCTACATCTAACACATTGTCTAACACATTGTCTACATCTAACACATTGTCTACATCTAACACATTGTCTACATCTAACACATTGTCTACATCTAACACATTGTCTACATCTAACACATTGTCTACATCTAACACATTGTCTACATCTAACACATTGTCTACATCTAACACATTGTCTACATCTAACACATTGTCTACATCTAACACATTGTCTACATCTAACACATTGTCTACATCTAACACATTGTCTAACACATTGTCTACATCTAACACATTGTCTACATCTAACACATTGTCTACATCTAACACATTGTCTACATCTAACACATTGTCTAACACATTGTCTACATCTAACACATTGTCTACATCTAACACATTGTCTAACACATTGTCTACATCTAACACATTGTCTACATCTAACACATTGTCTACATCTAACACATTGTCTACATCTAACACATTGTCTACATCTAACACATTGTCTAACACATTGTCTACATCTAACACATTGTCTACATCTAACACATTGTCTACATCTAACACATTGTCTACATCTAACACATTGTCTACATCTAACACATTGTCTACATCTAACACATTGTCTACATCTAACACATTGTCTACATCTAACACATTGTCTACATCTAACACATTGTCTACATCTAACACATTGTCTACATCTAACACATTGTCTACATCTAACACATTGTCTACATCTAACACATTGTCTGCAGCTAACACATTGTCTAACACATTGTCTACATCTAACACATTGTCTACATCTAACACATTGTCTACATCTAACACATTGTCTACATCTAACACATTGTCTAACACATTGTCTACATCTAACACATTGTCTACATCTAACACATTGTCTACATCTAACACATTGTCTGCATCTAACACATTGTCTACATCTAACACATTGTCTACATCTAACACATTGTCTAACACATTGTCTAACACATTGTCTACATCTAACACATTGTCTAACACATTGTCTAACACATTGTCTAACACATTGTCTACATCTAACACATTGTCTACATCTAACACATTGTCTGCATCTAACACATTGTCTACATCTAACACATTGTCTACATCTAACACATTGTCTAACACATTGTCTAACACATTGTCTACATCTAACACATTGTCTACATCTAACACATTGTCTACATCTAACACATTGTCTACATCTAACACATTGTCTACATCTAACACATTGTCTACATCTAACACATTGTCTAACACATTGTCTACATCTAACACATTGTCTACATCTAACACATTGTCTACATCTAACACATTGTCTACATCTAACACATTGTCTACATCTAACACATTGTCTACATCTAACACATTGTCTACATCTAACACATTGTCTACATCTAACACATTGTCTACATCTAACACATTGTCTACATCTAACACATTGTCTGTATCTAACACATTGTCTACATCTAACACATTGTCTACATCTAACACATTGTCTACATCTAACACATTGTCTACATCTAACACATTGTCTACATCTAACACATTGTCTAACACATTGTCTACATCTAACACATTGTCTACATCTAACACATTGTCTACATCTAACACATTGTCTACATCTAACACATTGTCTACATCTAACACATTGTCTACATCTAACACATTGTCTACATCTAACACATTGTCTACATCTAACACATTGTCTACATCTAACACATTGTCTACATCTAACACATTGTCTACATCTAACACATTGTCTAACACATTGTCTACATCTAACACATTGTCTACATCTAACACATTGTCTACATCTAACACATTGTCTACATCTAACACATTGTCTACATCTAACACATTGTCTAACACATTGTCTACATCTAACACATTGTCTACATCTAACACATTGTCTACATCTAACACATTGTCTACATCTAACACATTGTCTAACACATTGTCTACATCTAACACATTGTCTACATCTAACACATTGTCTACATCTAACACATTGTCTACATCTAACACATTGTCTACATCTAACACATTGTCTACATCTAACACATTGTCTACATCTAACACATTGTCTACATCTAACACATTGTCTACATCTAACACATTGTCTACATCTAACACATTGTCTACATCTAACACATTGTCTACATCTAACACAATGTCTACATCTAACACAATGTCTACATCTAACACATTGTCTGCATCTAACACATTGTCTAACACATTGTCTACATCTAACACATTGTCTACATCTAACACATTGTCTACATCTAACACATTGTCTACATCTAACACATTGTCTAACACATTGTCTACATCTAACACATTGTCTACATCTAACACATTGTCTGCATCTAACACATTGTCTACATCTAACACATTGTCTACAGCTAACACATTGTCTACATCTAACACATTGTCTAACACATTGTCTAACACATTGTCTAACACATTGTCTACATCTAACACATTGTCTAACACATTGTCTGTATCTAACACATTGTCTACATCTAACACATTGTCTACATCTAACACATTGTCTACATCTAACACATTGTCTACATCTAACACATTGTCTACATCTAACACATTGTCTACATCTAACACATTGTCTACATCTAACACATTGTCTACATCTAACACATTGTCTGTATCTAACACATTGTCTACATCTAACACAGTGTCTACATCTATCACATTGTCTGTATCTAACACATTGTCTACATCTAACACATTGTCTACAGCTAACACATTGTCTACATCTAACACATTGTCTAACACAGTGTCTAACACATTGTCTACATCTAACACATTGTCTGTATCTAACACATTGTCTACATCTAACACATTGTCTACATCTAACACATTGTCTACATCTATCACATTGTCTACATCTAACACATTGTCTACATCTAACACATTGTCTACATCTAACACATTGTCTACATCTAACACATTGTCTGCATCTAACACATTGTCTACATCTAACACATTGTCTACATCTAACACATTGTCTAACACATTGTCTACATCTAACACATTGTCTACATCTAACACATTGTCTACATCTAACACATTGTCTACATCTAACACATTGTCTACATCTAACACATTGTCTACATCTAACACATTGTCTGCATCTAACACAGTGTCTACATCTAACACATTGTCTACATCTAACACATTGTCTAACACATTGTCTAACACATTGTCTACATCTAACACATTGTCTAACACATTGTCTAACACATTGTCTAACACATTGTCTACATCTAACACATTGTCTACATCTAACACATTGTCTGCATCTAACACATTGTCTACATCTAACACATTGTCTACATCTAACACATTGTCTACATCTAACACATTGTCTACATCTAACACATTGTCTGCATCTAACACATTGTCTACATCTAACACATTGTCTACATCTAACACATTGTCTACATCTAACACATTGTCTACAGCTAACACATTGTCTACAGCTAACACATTGTCTACATCTAACACATTGTCTAACACATTGTCTAACACATTGTCTACATCTAACACATTGTCTAACACATTGTCTGTATCTAACACATTGTCTACATCTAACACATTGTCTACATCTATCACATTGTCTACATCTAACACATTGTCTACATCTAACACATTGTCTACATCTAACACATTGTCTACATCTAACACATTGTCTACATCTAACACATTATCTACATCTAACACATTGTCTAACACATTGTCTACATCTAACACATTGTCTACATCTAACACATTGTCTACATCTAACACATTGTCTAACACATTGTCTACATCTAACACATTGTCTACATCTAACACATTGTCTACATCTAACACATTGTCTACATCTAACACATTGTCTACATCTAACACATTGTCTACATCTAACACATTGTCTAACACATTGTCTAACACATTGTCTAACACATTGTCTACATCTAACACATTGTCTAACACAGTGTCTGCATCTAACACATTGTCTACATCTAACACATTGTCTACATCTAACACATTGTCTACATCTAACACATTGTCTACATCTAACACATTGTCTACATCTAACACATTGTCTACATCTAACACATTGTCTACATCTAACACATTGTCTACATCTAACACATTGTCTACATCTAACACATTGTCTACATCTAACACATTGTCTGCATCTAACACATTGTCTACATCTAACACATTGTCTACATCTAACACATTGTCTACATCTAACACATTGTCTACATCTAACACATTGTCTACATCTAACACATTGTCTACATCTAACACATTGTCTACATCTAACACATTGTCTACATCTAACACATTGTCTACATCTAACACATTGTCTGCATCTAACACATTGTCTACATCTAACACATTGTCTACAGCTAACACATTGTCTACATCTAACACATTGTCTAACACATTGTCTAACACATTGTCTACATCTAACACATTGTCTAACACATTGTCTGTATCTAACACATTGTCTACATCTAACACATTGTCTACATCTAACACATTGTCTACATCTAACACATTGTCTACATCTAACACATTGTCTACATCTAACACATTGTCTGCATCTAACACATTGTCTACATCTAACACATTGTCTACATCTAACACATTGTCTACATCTAACACATTGTCTACATCTAACACATTGTCTACATCTAACACATTGTCTACATCTAACACATTGTCTAACACATTGTCTACATCTAACACATTGTCTACATCTAACACATTGTCTACATCTAACACATTGTCTACATCTAACACATTGTCTACATCTAACACATTGTCTACATCTAACACATTGTCTACATCTAACACATTGTCTACATCTAACACATTGTCTAACACATTGTCTACATCTAACACATTGTCTACATCTAACACATTGTCTACATCTAACACATTGTCTACATCTAACACATTGTCTACATCTAACACATTGTCTACAGCTAACACATTGTCTAACACATTGTCTACATCTAACACATTGTCTAACACATTGTCTACATCTAACACATTGTCTACATCTAACACATTGTCTACATCTAACACATTGTCTACATCTAACACATTGTCTACATCTAACACATTGTCTAACACATTGTCTACATCTAACACATTGTCTACATCTAACACATTGTCTACATCTATCACATTGTCTACATCTAACACATTGTCTACATCTAACACATTGTCTAACACATTGTCTACATCTAACACATTGTCTACATCTAACACATTGTCTACATCTAACACATTGTCTACATCTAACACATTGTCTACATCTAACACATTGTCTACATCTAACACATTGTCTACATCTAACACATTGTCTACATCTAACACATTGTCTACATCTAACACATTGTCTACATCTAACACATTGTCTACATCTAACACATTGTCTACATCTAACACATTGTCTACATCTAACACATTGTCTACATCTAACACATTGTCTACATCTAACACATTGTCTACATCTAACACATTGTCTACATCTAACACATTGTCTACATCTAACACATTGTCTACAGCTAACACATTGTCTACATCTAACACATTGTCTACATCTAACACATTGTCTACATCTAACACATTGTCTACATCTAACACATTGTCTACATCTAACACATTGTCTACATCTAACACATTGTCTAACACATTGTCTACATCTAACACATTGTCTAACACATTGTCTACATCTAACACATTGTCTACATCTAACACATTGTCTACATCTAACACATTGTCTACATCTAACACATTGTCTACATCTAACACATTGTCTACATCTATCACATTGTCTACATCTAACACATTGTCTACATCTAACACATTGTCTACATCTAACACATTGTCTACATCTAACACATTGTCTACATCTAACACATTGTCTACATCTAACACATTGTCTACATCTAACACATTGTCTACATCTAACACATTGTCTACATCTAACACATTGTCTACATCTAACACATTGTCTACATCTAACACATTGTCTACATCTATCACATTGTCTACATCTAACACATTGTCTACATCTAACACATTGTCTACATCTAACACAGTGTCTACATCTAACACATTGTCTACAGCTAACACATTGTCTACAGCTAACACATTGTCTACATCTAACACATTGTCTACATCTAACACAGTGTCTACATCTAACACATTGTCTACATCTAACACATTGTCTACATCTAACACATTGTCTACATCTAACACATTGTCTAACACATTGTCTACATCTAACACATTGTCTACATCTAACACATTGTCTACATCTAACACATTGTCTACATCTAACACAGTGTCTACATCTAACACAGTGTCTACATCTAACACAGTGTCTACATCTAACACAGTGTCTACATCTAACACATTGTCTAACACATTGTCTACATCTAACACATTGTCTGCATCTATCACATTGTCTACATCTAACACATTGTCTACATCTAACACATTGTCTACATCTAACACATTGTCTACATCTAACACATTGTCTACATCTAACACATTGTCTACATCTAACACATTGTCTACATCTAACACATTGTCTACATCTAACACATTGTCTACATCTAACACATTGTCTACATCTAACACATTGTCTACATCTAACACATTGTCTACATCTAACACATTGTCTACATCTAACACATTGTCTAACACATTGTCTACATCTAACACATTGTCTAACACATTGTCTACATCTAACACATTGTCTACATCTAACACATTGTCTACATCTAACACATTGTCTACATCTAACACATTGTCTACATCTAACACATTGTCTACATCTAACACATTGTCTACATCTAACACATTGTCTACATCTAACACATTGTCTACATCTAACACATTGTCTACATCTAACACATTGTCTACATCTAACACATTGTCTACATCTAACACATTGTCTACATCTAACACATTGTCTAACACATTGTCTACATCTAACACATTGTCTACATCTAACACATTGTCTACATCTAACACATTGTCTACATCTAACACATTGTCTAACACATTGTCTACATCTAACACATTGTCTACATCTAACACATTGTCTACATCTAACACATTGTCTACATCTAACACATTGTCTACATCTAACACATTGTCTACAGCTAACACATTGTCTACATCTAACACATTGTCTACATCTAACACATTGTCTACATCTAACACATTGTCTACATCTAACACATTGTCTACATCTAACACATTGTCTACATCTAACACATTGTCTACATCTAACACATTGTCTACATCTAACACATTGTCTACATCTAACACATTGTCTACATCTAACACATTGTCTACATCTAACACATTGTCTACATCTAACACATTGTCTACATCTAACACATTGTCTACATCTATCACATTGTCTACATCTAACACATTGTCTACATCTAACACATTGTCTACATCTAACACATTGTCTACATCTAACACATTGTCTACATCTAACACATTGTCTACATCTAACACATTGTCTAACACATTGTCTACATCTAACACATTGTCTACATCTAACACATTGTCTACATCTAACACATTGTCTACATCTAACACATTGTCTACATCTAACACATTGTCTACATCTAACACATTGTCTACATCTAACACATTGTCTACATCTAACACATTGTCTAACACATTGTCTACATCTAACACATTGTCTACATCTAACACATTGTCTACATCTAACACATTGTCTACAGCTAACACATTGTCTACATCTAACACATTGTCTACATCTAACACATTGTCTACATCTAACACATTGTCTACATCTAACACATTGTCTACATCTAACACATTGTCTACATCTAACACATTGTCTACATCTAACACATTGTCTAACACATTGTCTACAGCTAACACATTGTCTACATCTAACACATTGTCTACATCTAACACATTGTCTACATCTAACACATTGTCTACATCTAACACATTGCCCCATAGGGCTCTGTTCAGTGTCTACATCTAACACATTGCCCCATAGGGCTCTGTTCAGTGTCTACATCTAACACATTGTCCCATAGGGCTCTGTTCAGTGTCTACATCTAACACATTGCCCCATAGGGCTCTGTTCAGTGTCTACATCTAACACATTGCCCCATAGGGCTCTGTTCAGTGTCTACATCTAACACATTGCCCCATAGGGCTCTGTTCAGTGTCTACATCTAACACAGTGTCTACATCTAACACATTGCCCCATAGGGCTCTGTTCAGTGTCTACATCTAACACATTGCCCCATAGGGCTCTGTTCAGTGTCTACATCTAACACATTGCCCCATAGGGCTCTGTTCAGTGTCTACATCTAACACATTGCCCCATAGGGCTCTGTTCAGTGTCTACATCTAACACATTGCCCCATAGGGCTCTGTTCAGTGTCTACATCTAACACATTGCCCCATAGGGCTCTGTTCAGTGTCTACATCTAACACATTGCCCCATAGGGCTCTGTTCAGTGTCTACATCTAACACATTGCCCCATAGGGCTCTGTTCAGTGTCTACATCTAACACATTGCCCCATAGGGCTCTGTTCAGTGTCTACATCTAACACATTGCCCCATAGGGCTCTGTTCAGTGTCTACATCTAACACATTGCCCCATAGGGCTCTGTTCAGTGTCTACATCTAACACATTGCCCCATAGGGCTCTGTTCAGTGTCTACATCTAACACATTGTCTACATCTAACACATTGTCTACATCTAACACATTGCCCCATAGGGCTCTGTTCAGTGTCTACATCTAACACATTGCCCCATAGGGCTCTGTTCAGTGTCTACATCTAACACATTGCCCCATAGGGCTCTGTTCAGTGTCTACATCTAACACATTGCCCCATAGGGCTCTGTTCAGTGTCTACATCTAACACATTGCCCCATAGGGCTCTGTTCAGTGTCTACATCTAACACATTGCCCCATAGGGCTCTGTTCAGTGTCTACATCTAACACATTGCCCCATAGGGCTCTGTTCAGTGTCTACATCTAACACATTGCCCCATAGGGCTCTGTTCAGTGTCTACATCTAACACATTGCCCCATAGGGCTCTGTTCAGTGTCTACATCTAACACATTGCCCCATAGGGCTCTGTTCAGTGTCTACATCTAACACATTGCCCCATAGGGCTCTGTTCAGTGTCTACATCTAACACATTGCCCCATAGGGCTCTGTTCAGTGTCTACATCTAACACATTGCCCCATAGGGCTCTGTTCAGTGTCTACATCTAACACATTGCCCCATAGGGCTCTGTTCAGTGTCCTGCACAAGGTAAAAGGCTCCATATTTGGGATGCAGCCATTGAAATGTATTTTAATGTCAAAGGGACAGAGCTCTCTAAAGCATCCAATTCCAACACTATCCACTGTGCTAGATAGTAATGAGAGCAGCTAAAAGCCTGTACTCTCCTCTGTCTAATGGACAGGTTTCTAGCTACTGGAGCCGTTGGAGACAGTATCTCCTCTGTCTAATGGACAGGTTTCTAGCTACTGGAGACAGTATCTCCTCTGTCTAATGGACAGGTTTCTAGCTACTGGAGACAGTATCTCCTCTGTCTAATGGACAGGTTTCTAACTACTGGAGACAGTATCTCCTCTGTCTAATGGACAGGTTTCTAGCTACTGGAGACAGTATCTCCTCTGTCTAATGGACAGGTTTCTAGCTACTGGAGACAGTATCTCCTCTGTCTAATGGACAGGTTTCTAGCTACTGGAGACAGTATCTCCTCTGTCTAATGGACAGGTTTCTAGCTACTGGAGACAGTATCTCCTCTGTCTAATGGACAGGTTTCTAGCTACTGGAGACAGTATCTCCTCTGTCTAATGGACAGGTTTCTAGCTACTGGAGACAGTATCTCCTCTGTCTAATGGACAGGTTTCTAGCTACTGGAGACAGTATCTCCTCTGTCTAATGGACAGGTTTCTAGCTACTGGAGACAGTATCTCCTGTCTAATGGACAGGTTTCTAGCTACTGTAGACAGTATCTCCTCTGTCTAATGGACAGGTTTCTCGCTACTGTAGACAGTATCTCCTCTGTCTAATGGACAGGTTTCTAGCTACTGGAGACAGTATCTCCTCTGTCTAATGGACAGGTTTCTAGCTACTGGAGACAGTATCTCCTCTGTCTAATGGACAGGTTTCTAGCTACTGGAGACAGTATCTCCTCTGTCTAATGGACAGGTTTCTAGCTACTGGAGGGTATGGAGGAAGTGAGTGTAATTCAAGGCTAACTGGGAAACACTGTGGCTTGTAAGCATTTCAGCACATTTCAACATTCGAGCTACTGGAGCCGTTGGAGACAGTATCTCCTCTGTCTAATGGACAGGTTTCTAGCTACTGGAATCGTTGGAGACGGTATCTCCTCTGTCTAATGGACAGGTTTCTAGCTACTGGAGCCGTTGGAGACAGTATCTCCTCTGTCTAATGGACAGGTTTCTAGCTACTGGAGCCGTTGGAGACAGTATCTCCTCTGTCTAATGGACAGGTTTCTAGCTGTTGGAGACAGTATCTCCTCTGTCTAAAGGACAGGTTTCTAGCTACTGGAGACAGTATCTCCTCTGTCTAATGGACAGGTTTCTAGCTACTGGAGCCATTATCTCCTCTGTCTAATGGACAGGTTTCTAGCTGTTGGAGACAGTATCTCCTCTGTCTAAAGGACAGGTTTCTAGCTACTGGAGCCATTATCTCCTCTGTCTAATGGACAGATTTCTAGCTACTGGAGCCGTTGGAGACAGTATCTCCTCTGTCTAATGGACAGGTTTCTAGCTACTGGAGACAGTATCTCCTCTGTCTAATGGACAGGTTTCTAGCTACTGGAGACAGTATCTCCTCTGTCTAATGGACAGGTTTCTAGCTACTGGAGACAGTATCTCCTCTGTCTAATGGACAGGTTTCTAGCTACTGGAGGGTATGGAGGAAGTGAGTGTAATTCAAGGCTAACTGGGAAACACTGTGGCTTGTAAACATTTCAGCACATTTCAACATTCGAGCTACTGGAGCCGTTGGAGACAGTATCTCCTCTGTCTAATAATAATGGACAGGTTTCTAGCTACTGGAATCGTTGGAGACGGTATCTCCTCTGTCTAAAGGACAGGTTTCTAGCTACTGGAGACAGTATCTCCTCTGTCTAATGGACAGGTTTCTAGCTACTGGAGCCATTATCTCCTCTGTCTAATAGACAGGTTTCTAGCTGTTGGAGACAGTATCTCCTCTGTCTAAAGGACAGGTTTCTAGCTACTGGAGCCATTATCTCCTCTGTCTAAAGCTACTGGAGCCGTTGGAGACAGTATCTCCTCTGTCTAATGGACAGGTTTCTAGCTACTGGAGACAGTATCTCCTCTGTCTAATGGACAGGTTTCTAGCTACTGGAGACAGTATCTCCTCTGTCTAATGGACAGGTTTCTAGCTACTGGAGACAGTATCTCCTCTGTCTAATGGACAGGTTTCTAGCTACTGGAGGGTATGGAGGAAGTGAGTGTAATTCAAGGCTAACTGGGAAACACTGTGGCTTGTAAACATTTCAGCACATTTCAACATTCGAGCTACTGGAGCCGTTGGAGACAGTATCTCCTCTGTCTAATAATAATGGACAGGTTTCTAGCTACTGGAATCGTTGGAGACGGTATCTCCTCTGTCTAAAGGACAGGTTTCTAGCTACTGGAGACAGTATCTCCTCTGTCTAATGGACAGGTTTCTAGCTACTGGAGCCATTATCTCCTCTGTCTAATAGACAGGTTTCTAGCTGTTGGAGACAGTATCTCCTCTGTCTAAAGGACAGGTTTCTAGCTACTGGAGCCATTATCTCCTCTGTCTAATGGACAGATTTCTAGCTACTGGAGCCGTTGGAGACAGTATCTCCTCTGTCTAATGGACAGGTTTCTAGCTACTGGAGACAGTATCTCCTCTGTCTAATGGACAGGTTTCTAGCTACTGGAGACAGTATCTCCTCTGTCTAATGGACAGGTTTCTAGCTACTGGAGACAGTATCTCCTCTGTCTAATGGACAGGTTTCTAGCTACTGGAGGGTATGGAGGAAGTGAGTGTAATTCAAGGCTAACTGGGAAACACTGTGGCTTGTAAACATTTCAGCACATTTCAACATTCGAGCTACTGGAGCCGTTGGAGACAGTATCTCCTCTGTCTAATGGACAGGTTTCTAGCTACTGGAATCGTTGGAGACGGTATCTCCTCTGTCTAATGGACAGGTTTCTAGCTACTGGAGCCGTTGGAGACAGTATCTCCTCTGTCTAATGGACAGGTTTCTAGCTACTGGAGCCGTTGGAGACAGTATCTCCTCTGTCTAAAGGACAGGTTTCTAGCTACTGGAGACAGTATCTCCTCTGTCTAATGGACAGGTTTCTAGCTACTGGAGCCATTATCTCCTCTGTCTAAAGGACAGGTTTCTAGCTACTGGAGCCATTATCTCCTCTGTCTAATGGACAGATTTCTAGCTACTGGAGTCGTTGGAGACAGTATCTCCTCTGTCTAATGGACAGGTTTCTAGCTACTGGAGACAGTATCTCCTCTGTCTAATGGACAGGTTTCTAGCTACTGGAGACAGTATCTCCTCTGTCTAATGGACAGGTTTCTAGCTACTGGAGACAGTATCTCCTCTGTCTAATGGACAGGTTTCTAGCTACTGGAGGGTATGGAGGAAGTGAGTGTAATTCAAGGCTAACTGGGAAACACTGTGGCTTGTAAACATTTCAGCACATTTCAACATTCGAGCTACTGGAGCCGTTGGAGACAGTATCTCCTCTGTCTAATAATAATGGACAGGTTTCTAGCTACTGGAATCGTTGGAGACGGTATCTCCTCTGTCTAAAGGACAGGTTTCTAGCTACTGGAGACAGTATCTCCTCTGTCTAATGGACAGGTTTCTAGCTACTGGAGCCATTATCTCCTCTGTCTAATGGACAGGTTTCTAGCTGTTGGAGACAGTATCTCCTCTGTCTAAAGGACAGGTTTCTAGCTACTGGAGCCATTATCTCCTCTGTCTAATGGACAGGTTTCTGGCTACTGGAGACAGTATCTCCTCTGTCTAATGGACAGGTTTCTAGCTACTGGAGACAGTATCTCCTCTGTCTAATGGACAGGTTTCTAGCTACTGGAGACAGTATCTCCTCTGTCTAATGGACAGGTTTCTAGCTACTGGAGACAGTATCTCCTCTGTCTAATGGACAGGTTTCTAGCTACTGGAGACAGTATCTCCTCTGTCTAATGGACAGGTTTCTAGCTACTGGAGACAGTATCTCCTCTGTCTAATGGACAGGTTTCTAGCTACTGGAGACAGTATCTCCTCTGTCTAATGGACAGGTTTCTAGCTACTGGAGCCATTATCTCCTCTGTCTAATGGACAGGTTTCTGGCTACTGGAGACAGTATCTCCTCTGTCTAATGGACAGGTTTCTAGCTACTGGAGACAGTATCTCCTCTGTCTAATGGACAGGTTTCTAGCTACTGGAGACAGTATCTCCTCTGTCTAATGGACAGGTTTCTAGCTACTGGAGACAGTATCTCCTCTGTCTAATGGACAGGTTTCTAGCTACTGGAGACAGTATCTCCTCTGTCTAATGGACAGGTTTCTAGCTACTGGAGGGTATTGAGGAAGTGAGTGTAATTAAAGGCTAACTGGGAAACACTGTGGCTTGTAAACATTTCAGCACGTCAGCACAATGAAAGCTTGATGACCATGTTAGTTTGTCTCTTTGATGTGAGGAGGTGGTAGGGGGGTCCCTTTGAACACACACAAATGTGAAATGGGTTGTTGCCCAAACAGCACCCCATTCCCCATAATGCACTATTTTTTAACAGAGCCCTACGGGCTCGGGTCAAAAGTGGAGCACAATATAAGGAATAGGTTTGGGAGTATTGCAGTGCTAGAGGCGTCACTACAGACCCTGGTTCTATCCCCCGGGCTGTATCACAACCGGCCGTGATCGGGAGTCCCATAGGGCAGCGTACAATTGGCCCAGCGCTGGGGGAGGGTTTGCCCTGGGGGGGGGGGGTAGCCCGTCATTGTAAATAATAATTTGCTCTGAACTGACTTGCCTTGTTGAATAAAGGTTAAATAAATCAAACACATGCAGAAGGAACTGTGGGGCCTCATCCAGAGACAGAAAGGATGACGTGTTTACATTCAACCGTTTACAGGAGGATGACGGCAGGAATAAACACACAGTCAGTCTGTGTATTGTAGCTGACGTATCCAACGAACAGTGTAATGTTGTTGTACATTCTAACTCCTGAGGTGAAATATTAACTGCACTCTCACCGTTCTCTGAAGGAACACGTAGTTGGAAACTGGGGCACAACCGTGGTGATTTAGTCCACTGGTTCACTGTGGAGAACAATGGAAACGTCTGAGTCATTACGTAATAAACTCCTTAACGATCAGACAACTACTTGGTTAAATCAATGTGTCTGCTAGATCACGTGGCTCAGCAACACCAACTGGAGAAAACATGTATTACCGCTGTGTCCCGAATAGCACCCTAGGGCACGACATAGAAACAGAAACAAATGTGTGAGCTATAAAGGGACTCTTAAGAATAGAAAAATGACCAGCGAGTCTGAGAATTTCTCCCCCCCAAAAAAGTAAGAACAATTAGTAGTTTCTGCAATCCTTACCAAGTGACAAAATATAACCCACAAAATGAGATGAACAGCTGAGGCATAATAACACGTTTCTGTTTGAATCAGTGTGCAGCTGTGTCCCAAATAGCACACTATTCCTCCAATGGGCTCTGGTCAAATGCAGTGCACTACATAAAGAGAAGGTGCCATTTGGGACACACGGACTGTAACCAGGGCAACGCCGCTGTCACTATTCTCCAGAAGAGAAGGTAACATCAAGACATCAAACTTAAAAGGTAAGAGACAACTCAAGATGTTGGCCAGAAGTTCGAACAAGATGTGTTTCATGCCTCCTCGCTGAGTAAGCTACCCTAAACGCTGTAGAGTTTCAAACGGCACCCTATTCCCTATGTAGTGCACTACTTTTGACCAGGAGCCCATAGGGAATAGGGTGCCATTTGGGAGTCACCCTGTACCTACTTATCCTCGGACGTTTACACACACCTGGTTTCTCGTACCAGCCAAGCGGATACACTCCGGTTTCTACTTTGGAGGGGGTGCAGTCCTGGACTCTCCAGGTTGTCCGTTCTCCTTCACCACACGTCTGGATACCAAAGCTGTTCAGAGTCAGGCAGAGAACGTCTGATCCTGGATGGAGACAGCACACACACACACAAAGACACACACACACACACACACACACACACACACAAAGACACACACACAACAGCACACACACGCACACACACACACACACAGTCTCACACAAACACACAAAGACTACATTGTGAAAGACTCACACACAAAGACTCACATACAAAGACGCACACACACACACAAAGACACACACACAAAGACACTTGACACACAAAGTTGACACACACAAAGACACACACAAAGACACACACACACACTTTAGAGGAAATATTTGTGTCTCCTTTGGACTTTGGAGCTATATTGTGATTGTTTCACTCTTCCCCCTTGAATGTTGAATGTCGGAGAAATTGTCAGCACTGTAAAAACATGTCAGTTAATATGTTGACTGAAATAATAACTGACCAGGTGACTGTGTGTCCCTGACGTATCCGATTCCACGGCAACACGGGTCTTCATCACATCTCCGTTCACACTCACGGAACCTGGTACAAACACAAAGCAGGCACACACCTTTTCTTTGGGGAAACTAAACAGGAATTGTTTCCTAGAGACTTTGTCATTATCCTGGCTCAAGAAGCTTGTAATGTTTGTTATTGATACGTGAACTATGCAACATATAACAGACCTAAATGGCATATATTATTATTATTATTATTATTATTATTATCCTAAAGAAGATGTTTGTTATTGATTGAACTAGTAAAATATAACAGAACCAGTGGGACCCAGGTAACACTGCCCTAAGGTCTCTCAGCCCCAGAACCAGTGGGACCCAGGTAACACTGCCCTAAGGTCTCTCAGCCCCAGAACCAGTGGGACCCAGGTAACACTGCCCTAAGGTCTCTCAGCCCCAGAACCAGTGGGACCCAGGTAACACTGCCCTAAGGTCTCTCAGCCCCAGAACCAGTGGGACCCAGGTAACACTGCCCTAAGGTCTCTCAGACCCAGAACCAGTGGGACCCAGGTAACACCGCCCTAAGGCCTCTTACCCTCAGTGATAGGCCCCAGAACACCGCCCTAAGGTCTCTTACCCTCAGTGATAGGCTTGACTCAGGTTAACACTGCCCTAAGGCCTCTTACCCCCAGAACCAGGCTTGTCACTCAGGTTGACACTGCCCTAAGGTCTCTTAGCCCTCAGTGACCAGGCTTGTCACTCAGGTAACACTGCCCTAAAGTCTCTTACCCTCAGTGATAGGCTTGGCACTCAGGTTGACACCGCCCTAAGGTCTCTTACCCTCAGTGATAGGCTTGTCACTCAGGTTGACACCGCCCTAAGGTCTCTTACCCCTCAGTGATAGGCTTGTCACTCAGGTTGACACCGCCCTAAGGTCTCAGCCCCAGTGAACTTGTCACTCAGGTTGACACCCTAAGGTCTCTTACCCTCAGTGATAGGCTTGTCACTCAGGTTGACCCGCCCTAAAGTCTCTTACCCCTCAGTGATAGGCTTGGCACTCAGGTTGACACTGCCCTAAGGCCTCTTACCCCTCAGTGATAGGCTTGTCACTCAGGTTGACGGCCCTAAGGTCTCTTACCCCTCAGTGATAGGCTTGGCACTCAGGTTGACACCGCCCTAAAGCCTCTTACCCCTCAGTGATAGGCTTGTCACTCAGGTTGACACCGCCACCCTAAGGTCTCTTACCCCTCAGTGATAGGCTTGGCACTCAGGTTGACACCGCCCTAAAGCCTCTTACCCCTCAGTGATAGGCTTGTCACTCAGGTTGACGCCGCCCTAAGGTCTCTTACCCCTCAGTGATAGGCTTGGCACTCAGGTTGACACCGCCCTAAAGCCTCTTTACCCCTCAGTGATAGGCTTGTCACTCAGGTTGACTTACCCTAAGGTCTCTTACCCTCAGTGATAGGCTTGGCACTCAGGTTGACACCGCCCTAAAGCCTCTTACCCCTCAGTGATAGGCTTGTCACTCAGGTTGACGCCACCCTCAGGTCTCTTACCCCCTCAGTGATAGGCTTGGCACTCAGGTTGACACCGCCCTAAAGCCTCTTACCCCTCAGTGATAGGCTTGTCACTCAGGTTGACGCCACCCTAAGGTCTCTTACCCCTCAGTGATAGGCTTGTCACTCAGGTTGACACCGCCCTAAGGCCTCTTACCCCTCAGTGATAGGCTTATCACTCAGGTTGACACTGCCCTAAGGTCTCTTACCCCTCAGTGATAGGCTTGTCACTCAGGTTGACACCGCCCTAAGGTCTCTTACCCCTCAGTGATAGGCTTGTCACTCAGGTTGACACTGCCCTAAGGTCTCTTACCCCTCAGTGATAGGCTTGTCACTCAGGTTGACACCGCCCTAAGGTCTCTTACCCCTCAGTGATAGGCTTGTCACTCAGGTTGACACTGCCCTAAGGTCTCTTACCCCTCAGTGATAGGCTTGTCACTCAGGTTGACACCGCCCTAAGGTCTCTTACCCCTCAGTGATAGGCTTGTCACTCAGGTTGACACCGCCCTAAGGCCTCTTACCCCTCAGTGATAGGCTTGTCACTCAGGTTGACGCGGCTTCGGACGGAATAAGACACCATCTTCTTAAAGGGAACACGGCTGTAAAAACTCTCCACACTTCCAGTCAGATCAACTGTTAAAACACAACAGAGAGAACAACACAAAGGAGCTCCTGAAATAATAGAACATTTTATTATTTTCTGGAGAAAAACTGTGTTTGCTTCCTTACGCTGTTTTAATGGAGATAAGTTGATGATGTTTAGAGGCCAATGTATTATTCTGGTAAATAATATGGTAGTGGGATAAGTTGAAGAAGACCTACAGCACCACTCTACAACATACTGACCATGAACCTACCAGTGATCTCGTCCTGCAGCACCTCACTACAACATACTGACCATGAACCTACCAGTGATCTCGTCCTGCAGCACCTCACTACAACATACTGACCATGAACCTACCAGTGATCTCATCCTGCAGCACATCACTACAACATACTGACCATGAACCTACCAGTGATCTCATCCTGCAGCACATCACTACAACATACTGACCATGAACCTACCAGGGATCTCATCCTGCAGCACCTCACTACAACATACTGACCATGAACCTACCAGTGATCTCATCACTACAACATACTGACCATGAACCTACCAGGGATCTCATCCTGCAGCACCTCACTACAACATACTGACCATGAACCTACCAGGGATCTCATCCTGCAGCACCTCACTACAACATACTGACCATGAACCTACCAGGGATCTCGTCCTGCAGCACCTCACTACAACATACTGACCATGAACCTACCAGTGATCTCATCCTGCAGCACATCACTACAACATACTGACCATGAACCTACCAGGGATCTCATCCTGCAGCACCTCACTACAACATACTGACCATGAACCTACCAGGGATCTCATCCTGCAGCACCTCACTACAACATACTGACCATGAACCTACCAGGGATCTCGTCCTGCAGCACCTCACTACAACATACTGACCATGAACCTACCAGGGATCTCGTCCTGCAGACCTCACTACAACATACTAACCACGAACCTACCAGGGATCTCATCCAGCAGCACATCACTACAACATACTGACCATGAACCTACCAGGGATCTCATCACTACAACATAC
>NW_026289502.1:0-4885 GCF_023373465.1 Oncorhynchus keta
CCTCCTGTATGCAACCATGTTGTTACCTGGCACTCCCTGTATAACCATGTGCTCCCTGTATAACCTGGTACCTCCTGTATATAGCCAGCGTTATTACCTGGTACTTCCTGTATGTAGCCAATGTTATTACCTGGTACTTCCTGTATATAAGCCATGTTACCGTTCTGCCTATAGCCATGTTATTACTCTGGTACTTCCTGTATATAACCGTGTTGTTACCTGGTACTCTCCTGTATGTAACCATGTTATTCATAATCGCTCCTGTATGTAGCCATGTTATTACCTGGCTTCTCCCTGTATGTAAGCCGTGTTGTTGCCTGGTGCCTCCTGTATATAGCCATGTTATTGCCTCCCTGTATATAGTGCATGTTGTTGCCTGGTGCCTCCTGTGTATATAGCCGTGTTATTACCTCCTGTATGTAAGCCATGTGTATGTACTTGCCGGTATGATCCTCATATAGCCGTATTGTGACCTCCCTGTATATAGCCATGTTATTACCTGGTACTCCCTGTATATATCCATGTTATTACCTCCCTGTATATATGGCCATGTTAGTATACCGTAGTAGTACTACTCTGTATATAGCCATGTTATTACCTCCTGTATATAGCCATGTTATTACCTGGTACTCCTGTATATAGCCATGTTATTACCTGGTACTCCCTGTATATAGCCATGTTATTACCTGGTACTCCTGTATATAACCATGTTATTACCTGCTACTCGTATATAGCCATGTTATTACCTGGTACTCCTGTATATAACCATGTTATTACCTTCTCTGTATATAACCATGTTATTACCTGGTACTCCTGTATATAACCATGTTATTACCTGGTACTCCTGTATATAACCATGTTATTACCTGGTACTCCTGTATATAACCATGTTATTACCTCCCTGTATATATGCCATGTTATTACCTCCTGTATATAAGCCATGTTATTACCTGGTACTCCCTGTATATAGCCATGTTATTACCTGGTACTCCCTGTATATAACCATGTTATTACCTGGTACTCCTGTATATATCCATGTTATTACCTGGTACTCCCTGTATATAGCCATGTTATTACCTGGTACTCCCTGTATATAGCCATGTTATTACCTGGTACTCCCTGTATATAGCCATGTTATTACCTGGTACTCCTGTATATATCCATGTTATTACCTGGTACTTCCTGTATATAGCCATGTTATTACCTCCCTGTATATAGCCATGTTATTACCTCCTGTATATAACCATGTTATTACCTGGTACTCCCTGTATATAGCCATGTTATTACCTCTCCTGTATATAGCCATGTTATTACCTCTCTGTATATAGCCATGTTATTACCTTCTCCTGTATATAACCATGTTATTACCTGGTACTCCCTGTATATAGCCATGTTATTACCTGGTACTCCCTGTATATAACCATGTTATTACCTGGTACTCCTGTATATAACCATGTTATTACCTTCTCCTGTATATAACCATGTTATTACCTGGTACCCCTGTATATAACCATGTTATTACCTGGTACTCCTGTATATAGCCATGTTATTACCTGGTACTCCCTGTATATAGCCATGTTATTACCTGGTACTCCTGTATATAACCATGTTATTACCTGGTACTCCCTGTATATAGCCATGTTATTACCTGGTACTCCCTGTATATAGCCATGTTATTACCTCCCTGTATATAACCATGTTATTACCTGGTACTCCTGTATATAGCCATGTTATTACCTTCTCCTGTATATAACCATGTTATTACCTGGTACTCCTGTATATAGCCATGTTATTACCTGTACCCTGTATATAGCCATGTTATTACCTGGTACTCCCTGTATATAACCATGTTATTACCTCCCCTGTATATAGCCATGTTATTACCTGGTACTCCTGTATATAACCATGTTATTACCTCCCTGTATATAGCCATGTTATTACCTGGTACTCCCTGTATATAGCCATGTTATTACCTGGTACTCCCTGTATATAGCCATGTTATTACCTGGTACTCCTGTATATAGCCATGTTATTACCTGGTACTCCTGTATATAGCCATGTTATTACCTGGTACTCCTGTATATAGCCATGTTATTACCTGGTACTCCCTGTATATAACCATGTTATTACCTGGTACTCCTGTATATAGCCATGTTATTACCTACTCCTGTATATAGCCATGTTATTACCTGGTACTCCCTGTATATAACCATGTTATTACCTCTCCCTGTATATAGCCATGTTATTACCTGGTACTCCCTGTATATAGCCATGTTATTACCTGGTACTCCTGTATATAGCCATGTTATTACCTGGTACTCCCTGTATATAGCCATGTTATTACCTGGTACTCCTGTATATAGCCATGTTATTACCTGGTACTCCCTGTATATAGCCATGTTATTACCTGGTACTCCCTGTATATAGCCATGTTATTACCTGGTACTCCCTGTATATAGCCATGTTATTACCTGGTACTCCCTGTATATAACCATGTTATTACCTGGTACTCCCTGTATATAGCCATGTTATTACCTCCCTGTATATAGCCATGTTATTACCTGGTACTCCCTGTATATAACCATGTTATTACCTGGTACTCCCTGTATATAACCATGTTATTACCTGGTACTCCTGTATATAACCATGTTATTACCTGGTACTCCCTGTATATAGCCATGTTATTACCTGGTACTCCCTGTATATAGCCATGTTATTACCTGGTACTCCTGTATATAGCCATGTTATTACCTGTACCCTGTATATAGCCATGTTATTACCTGGTACTCCTGTATATATCCATGTTATTACCTGGTACTCCCTGTATATAGCCATGTTATTACCTGGTACTCCCTGTATATAGCCATGTTATTACCTGGTACTCCTGTATATAGCCATGTTATTACCTGGTACTCCCTGTATATAGCCATGTTATTACCTGGTACTCCTGTATATAGCCATGTTATTACCTGGTACTCCCTGTATATAGCCATGTTATTACCTGGTACTCCTGTATATAGTCATGTTATTACCTTCCTGTATATAGCCATGTTATTACCTGGTACTCCCTGTATATAGCCATGTTATTACCTGGTACTCCCTGTATATAGCCATGTTATTACCTGGTACTCCCTGTATATAGCCATGTTATTACCTGGTACTCCCTGTATATAGCCATGTTATTACCTGGTACTCCTGTATATAGTCATGTTATTACCTCCTGTATATAGTCATGTTATTACCTCCCTGTATATAGCCATGTTATTACCTGGTACTCCCTGTATATAGCCATGTTATTACCTGGTACTCCCTGTATATAGCCATGTTATTACCTCCCTGTATATAGCCATGTTATTACCTCCCTGTATATAGCCATGTTATTACCTGGTACTTCCTGTATATAGCCATGTTATTACCTGGTACTCCCTGTATATAGCCATGTTATTACCTCCCTGTATATAGCCATGTTATTACCTCCCTGTATATAGCCATGTTATTACCTGGTACTCCCTGTATATAGCCATGTTATTACCTGGTACTCCCTGTATATAGCCATGTTATTACCTGGTACTCCTGTATATAGCCATGTTATTACCTTCCCTGTATATAACCATGTTATTACCTGGTACTCCCTGTATATAGTCATGGTATTACCTGGTACTCCCTGTATATAGCCATGTTATTACCTGGTACTCCCTGTATATAGCCATGTTATTACCTGGTACTTCCTGTATATAGCCATGTTATTACCTAGTACTCCCTGTATATAGCCATGTTATTACCTCCCTGTATATAGTCATGTTATTACCTCCCTGTATATAGCCATGTTATTACCTGGTACTCCCTGTATATAACCATGTTATTACCTGGTACTCCCTGTATATAGCCATGTTATTACCTGGTACTCCTGTATATAGCCATGTTATTACCTCCCTGTATATAGCCATGTTATTACCTGGTACTCCTGTATATAACCATGTTATTACCTGGTACTCCCTGTATATAACCATGTTATTACCTCCCTGTATATAGCACATGCTATTACCTGGTACTCCTGTATATAGCCATGTTATTACCTTCTTGTATATAGCCATGTTATTACCTGGTACTCCCTGTATATAGCCATGTTATTACCTGGTACTCCCTGTATATAGCCATGTTATTACCTGGTACTCCCTGTATATAGCCATGTTATTACCTGGTACTCCCTGTATATAACCATGTTATTACTCTGGTACTCCCTGTATATAACCATGTTATTACCTGGTACTCCCTGTATATAGCCATGTTATTACCTGGTACTCCTGTATATAGCCATGTTATTACCTGGCTCCTGTATATAGCCATGTTATTACTCTCCTGTATATAGCCATGTTATTACCTCCCTGTATATAGCCATGTTATTACCTCCTGTATATAGCCATGTTATTACCTCCCTGTATATAGCCATGTTATTACCTCCCTGTATATAACCATGTTATTACTACTCCCTGTATAGAGCCGTGTTATTACCTCCCTGTATAGAGCCGTGTTATTACTCTCCTGTATAGAGCCGTGCTGTTACCTGGCACTTCCTGTATAGAGCCGTGTACGTATTTGACTGGGTCAGGAAGGATTGAAAATGTCAGTGAAGACACTTGCCAGCTGGTCAGTGCTCTGAGTCCTCGTCCTGGTAATCCGTCTGGCCCTGCTGCTTTGTGAATGTTGACCTGTTTCAAGGTCTTACTCACAGCAGCTATGGAGACCATGATCACAGTCGTTTGTCTGGAGCCGTGTCTCTGTCTGTCTGTCTCATAGGCAGGTTACAGATACTGCATTGTCTGTCTCTGTCTCTGGTCCCTGTTCTCAGCTGATAGCTAGTTCATGTCCTGCCTGTCTCTGGTCC
>NW_026289503.1:0-5060 GCF_023373465.1 Oncorhynchus keta
CCTGTATATAACCATGTTATTACCTGGTACTCCTGTATATAGCCATGTTATTACCTGGTACTCCCTGTATATAGCCATGTTATTACCTGGTACTCCCGTATATAGCCATGTTATTACCTGGTACCCCTGTATATAGCCATGTTATTACCTCCCTGTATATAGCCATGTTATTACCTGGTACTCCTGTATATAGCCATGTTATTACCTGGTACTCCCTGTATATAGCCATGTTATTACCTGGTACTCCCTGTATATAGCCATGTTATTACCTGTACTCCCTGTATATAACCATGTTATTACCTGGTACTCCTGTATATAACCATGTTATTACCTGGTACTCCCTGTATATAGCCATGTTATTACCTGGTACTCCTGTATATAGCCATGTTATTACCTGGTACTCCCTGTATATAGCCATGTTATTACCTGGTACTCCCTGTATATAACCATGTTATTACCTGGTACCCCTGTATATAGTCATGTTATTACCTGGTACTCCCTGTATATAGCCATGTTATTACCTGGTACTTCCTGTATATAACCATGTTATTACCTGGTACTCCCTGTATATAGCCATGTTATTACCTGGTACTCCCTGTATATAACCATGTTATTACCTGGTACTCCTGTATATAGCCATGTTATTACCTGGTACTCCTGTATATAGTCATGTTATTACCTGGTACTCCCTGTATATAGCCATGTTATTACCTGTACTCCTGTATATAGCCATGTTATTACCTGGTACTCCTGTATATAGCCATGTTATTACCTCCCTGTATATAACCATGTTATTACCTGGTACTCCCTGTATATAGCCATGTTATTACCTGGTACTCCCTGTATATAACCATGTTATTACCTGGTACTCCTGTATATAACCATGTTATTACCTGGTACTCCCTGTATATAACCATGTTATTACCTGGTACTCCTGTATATAGCCATGTTATTACCTGGTACTCCCTGTATATAGTCATGTTATTACCTGGTACTCCTGTATATAGCCATGTTATTACCTGGTACTCCTGTATATAGCCATGTTATTACCTGGTACTCCCTGTATATAGCCATGTTATTACCTGGTACTCCCTGTATATAGCCATGTTATTACTGTCTCCCTGTATATAACCATGTTATTACCTGGTACTCCCTGTATATAGCCATGTTATTACCTCGTACTCCTGTATATAGCCATGTTATTACCTCCTGTATATAGCCATGTTATTACCTCCCTGTATATAGCCATGTTATTACCTGGTACTCCTGTATATAGCCATGTTATTACCTGGTACTCCTGTATATAACCATGTTATTACCTGTACTCCTGTATATAGCCATGTTATTACCTGGTACTCCTGTATATAGCCATGTTATTACCTGGTACTCCCTGTATATAGCCATGTTATTACCTGGTACTCCTGTATATAACCATGTTATTACCTGGTACTTCCTGTATATAGCCATGTTATTACCTGGTACTCCCTGTATATAGCCATGTTATTACTCTCCCTGTATATAGCCATGTTATTACCTGTACTCCTGTATATAGCCATGTTATTACCTGGTACTCCTGTATATAGCCATGTTATTACCTGGTACTCCCTGTATATAGCCATGTTATTACCTGGTACTCCCTGTATATAGCCATGTTATTACCTGGTACTCCCTGTATATAGCCATGTTATTACCTGGTACTCCTGTATATAGCCATGTTATTACCTCTCCTGTATATAGCCATGTTATTACCTCCCTGTATATAACCATGTTATTACCTCTCCTGTATATAGCCATGTTATTACCTGGTACTCCTGTATATAGCCATGTTATTACCTGGTACTCCCTGTATATAGCCATGTTATTACCTGGTACTCCCTGTATATAGCCATGTTATTACCTGGTACTCCTGTATATAGCCATGTTATTACCTGGTACTCCCTGTATATAGCCATGTTATTACCTGGTACTCCCTGTATATAGCCATGTTATTACCTCCCTGTATATAGCCATGTTATTACCTCCCTGTATATAGCCATGATACCTCCTGTATATAACCATGTTATTACCTCCCTGTATATAGCCATGTTATTACCTGGTCCCTGTATATAGCCATGTTATTACCTGGTACTCCTGTATATAACCATGTTATTACCTCTCCTGTATATAGCCATGTTATTACCTGGTACTCCCTGTATATAACCATGTTATTACCTGGTACTCCTGTATATAGCCATGTTATTACCTGGTACTCCCTGTATATAGCCATGTTATTACCTGGTACTCCCTGTATATAGCCATGTTATTACCTGGTACTCCCTGTATATAGCCATGTTATTACCTGGTACTCCTGTATATAACCATGTTATTACCTGGTACTCCCTGTATATAGCCATGTTATTACCTGGTACTCCCTGTATATAACCATGTTATTACCTGGTACTCCTGTATATAGCCATGTTATTACCTGCTCCCTGTATATAGCCATGTTATTACCTGGTACTCCCTGTATATAGCCATGTTATTACCTGGTACTCCCTGTATATAGCCATGTTATTACCTGGTACTCCCTGTATATAGCCATGTTATTACCTGGTACCCTGTATATAGCCATGTTATTACCTCCCCTGTATATAGCCATGTTATTACCTGGTACTCCTGTATATAGCCATGTTATTACCTGGTACTCCCTGTATATAGCCATGTTATTACCTGGTACTCCTGTATATAGCCATGTTATTACCTGGTACTCCCTGTATATAGCCATGTTATTACCTGGTACTCCTGTATATAGCCATGTTATTACCTGGTACTCCCTGTATATAACCATGTTATTACCTGGTACTCCCTGTATATAGCCATGTTATTACCTCCTGTATATAACCATGTTATTACCTACTCCTGTATATAACCATGTTATTACCTCCCTGTATATAGCCATGTTATTACCTGGTACTCCCTGTATATAGCCATGTTATTACCTGGTACTCCCTGTATATAACCATGTTATTACCTGGTACTCCCTGTATATAGCCATGTTATTACCTGGTACTCCCTGTATATAGCCATGTTATTACCTGGTACTCCCTGTATATAGCCATGTTATTACCTGGTACTCCCTGTATATAACCATGTTATTACCTGGTACTCCCTGTATATAGCCATGTTATTACCTGGTACTCCCTGTATATAGCCATGTTATTACCTGGTACTCCCTGTATATAGCCATGTTATTACCTGGTACTCCCTGTATATAACCATGTTATTACCTGGTACTCCCTGTATATAGCCATGTTATTACCTGGTACTCCTGTATATAGCCATGTTATTACCTGGTACTCCCTGTATATAGCCATGTTATTACCTGGTACTCCCTGTATATAGCCATGTTATTACCTCCCTGTATATAGCCATGTTATTACCTGGTACTCCCTGTATATAGCCATGTTATTACCTGGTACTCCCTGTATATAGCCATGTTATTACCTGGTACTCCCTGTATATAACCATGTTATTACCTGGTACTCCCTGTATATAGCCATGTTATTACCTGGTACTTCCTGTATATAGCCATGTTATTACCTGGTACTCCCTGTATATAGCCATGTTATTACCTGGTACTCCCTGTATATAGCCGTGTTATTACCTGGTACTCCCTGTATATAGTCATGTTATTACCTGGTACTCCCTGTATATAGCCATGTTATTACCTGGTACTCCCTGTATATAGCCCTGTTATTACCTGGTACTCCCTGTATATAGTCATGTTATTACCTGGTACTTCCTGTATATAGCCGTGTTATTACCTGGTACATCCTGTATATAGTCATGTTAATACCTGGTACTTCCTGTATATAGCCGTGTTATTATCTGGTACATCCTGTATATAGCCATGTTATTACCTGGTACTCCCTGTATATAACCATGTTATTACCTGGTACTCCCTGTATATAGCCGTGTTATTACCTGGTACTCCCTGTATATAGCCGTGTTATTACCTGGTACTCCCTGTATATAGTCATGTTATTACCTGGTACTCCCTGTATATAGCCGTGTTATTACCTGGTACTCCTGTATATAGCCATGTTATTACCTGGTACTCCCTGTATATAGCCATGTTATTACCTGGTACTCCCTGTATATAACCATGTTATTACACTCCTGTATATAACCATGTTATTACCTGGTACTCCTGTATATAGCCATGTTATTACCTGGTACTTCCTGTATATAGCCATGTTATTACCTCCTGTATATAGCCATGTTATTACCTGGTACTCCTGTATATAGCCATGTTATTACCTGGTACTCCTGTATATAGCCATGTTATTACCGTCCCTGTATATAGCCATGTTATTACCTCCTGTATATAGCCATGTTATTACCTGGTACTCCTGTATATAGCCATGTTATTACCTGGTACTCCTGTATATAGCCATGTTATTACCTGGTACTCCTGTATATAGCCATGTTATTACCTGGTACTCCTGTATATAGCCATGTTATTAATACCTGGTACCTCCTGTATATAGCCATGTTATTACCTCCTGTATATAGCCATGTTATTACCTGGTACTCCTGTATATAGCCGTGTTATTACCTCCCTGTATATAGCCATGTTATTACCTCCTGTATATAGCCATGTTATTACCTGGTACTCCTGTATATAGCCGTGTTATTACCTGGTACTCCCTGTATATAACCATGTTATTACCTGCCCTGTATATAACCATGTTATTACCTCCTGTATATAGCCATGTTATTACCTGGTACTCCTGTATATAGCCATGTTATTACCTGGTACTCCTGTATATAGCCATGTTATACCTGGTACCTCCTGTATATAGCCGTGTTATTATCCTCCTGTATATAGCCATGTTATTACCTGGTACTCCCTGTATAGAGCCGTGTACGTATTTGACTGGGTCAGGAAGGATTGAAAATGTCAGTGAAGACACTTGCCAGCTGGTCAGTGCTCTGAGTCCTCGTCCTGGTAATCCGTCTGGCCCTGCTGCTTTGTGAATGTTGACCTGTTTCAAGGTCTTACTCACAGCAGCTATGGA
>NW_026289504.1:0-23319 GCF_023373465.1 Oncorhynchus keta
ACCTGTCTCGTTACCATGACGAGCAGTACTTTGATGTGGACACCTCGTCTCTGTTACCATGACGAGCAGTACTTGATGTGATGTTACCATGGACACCTGTCTCTGTTACCATGACGAGCAGTACTTTGATGTGGACACCTGTCTCTGTTACCATGACGAGGCAGTACTTGATGTGGACACCTGTCTCTGTTACCATGACGAGCAGTACTTTGATGTGGACACCTGTCTCTGTTACCAGACGAAAGCAGTACTTTGATGTGGACACCTGTCTCTGTTACCATGACGAGCAGTACTTTGATGTGGACACCTGTCTCTGTTACCATGGCAGAGCAGTACTTTGATGTGGACACCTGTCTCTGTTACCATGACGAGCAGTACTTTGAGTGGACACTTTGAGCAGTACTTGTGGACACCTACCTGTCTCTGTTACCATGACGAGCAGTACTTTGATGTGGACACCTACCTGTCTCTATTACCATGACGAGCAGTACTTTGGTGTGGACACTCACCTGTCTCTGTTACCATGACGAGCAATACTTTGATGTGGACACCTACCTGTCTCTGTTACCATGACGAGCAGTACTTTGGTGTGGGCACCTACCTGTCTCTGTTACCATGACGAGCAGTACTTTGATGTGGACACCCACCTGTCTCTGTTACCATGACGAGCAGTACTTTGATGTGGACACCTACCTGTCTCTGTTACCATGACGAGCAGTACTTTGGTGTGGGCACCTACCTGTCTCTGTTACCACGACGAGCAGTACTTTGATGTGGACACCTGTCTCTGTTACCATGACGAGCAGTACTTTGGTGTGGACACCTGTCTCTGTTACCATGACGAGCAGTACTTTGGTGTGGGCACCTACCTGTCTCTGTTACCATGACGAGCAGTACTTTGGTGTGGGCACCTGTCTCTGTTACCATGACGAGCAGTACTTTGGTGTGGACACCTACCTGTCTCTGTTACCATGACGAGCAGTACTTTGATGTGGACACCTGTCTCTGTTACCATGACGAGCAGTACTTTGGTGTGGGCACCTACCTGTCTCTGTTACCATGACGAGCAGTACTTTGATGTGGACACCCACCTGTCTCTGTTACCATGACGAGCAGTACTTTGATGTGGACACCTACCTGTCTCTGTTACCATGACGAGCAGTACTTTGGTGTGGGCACCTACCTGTCTCTGTTACCATGACGAGCAGTACTTTGATGTGGACACCCACCTGTCTCTGTTACCATGACGAGCAGTACTTTGGTGTGGACACCCACCTGTCTCTGTTACCATGACGAGCAGTACTTTGATGTGGACACCCACCTGTCTCTGTTACCATGACGAGCAGTACTTTGATGTGGACACCTGTCTCTGTTACCATGACGAGCAGTACTTTGATGTGGACACCCACCTGTCTCTGTTACCATGACGAGCAGTACTTTGATGTGGACACCTACCTGTCTCTGTTACCATGACGAGCAGTACTTTGATGTGGACACCTACCTGTCTCTATTACCATGACGAGCAGTACTTTGATGTGGACACCCACCTGTCTCTGTTACCATGACGAGCAGTACTTTGATGTGGACACCTGTCTCTGTTACCATGACGAGCAGTACTTTGATGTGGACACCCACCCGTCTCCATCAATGAGAGAAGACTTGAAATAGACAAGATGTCAGCAAAAACTCTTTGGGTAAATCACATTATCTGGTGTAACAGTTTGTAATGACATTTCTCTGCACTTGTGTGTCTCTACACCTGAGACACTCTCCGACACACCGAATTGATACTATTATTTTTGTATGTTACTTTTACCGTGTAACACTGTTATTGAATTCTAGTTCTCCTGAGTTAGCAAACACTTCCATGTATTTAGATTTGGACAAATAAATATTCTGTGGACATCTGAATGTCTAGCCTTTGTTTGATGCCACAGAGCCCTGTACATATTATATTTATTATTATGATTTATTCTGTGAATCCATAAAGGCCGGACAAATTTCGAAGATTGATGGAAAAACATCCATATTTATTTTATGGTGTTTCTTCTCCACCAGGGCTCTCCAACCCTGTTCCTGGAGAGATGCCCCTCCTGTAGGTTTTAACTCCAACCCTGTTCCTGGAGAGATACCCTCCTGTAGGTTTTAACTCCAACCCTGTTCCTGGAGAGACACCCTCCTGTAGGTTTTAACTCCAACCCTGTTCCTGGAGAGATACCCTCCTGTAGGTTTTAACTCCAACCCTGTTCCTGGAGAGACACCCTCCAGTAGGTTTTAACTCCAACCCTGTTCCTGGAGAGATACCCTCCTGTAGGTTTTAACTCCAACCCTGTTCCTGGAGAGACACCCTCCAGTAGGTTTTAACTCCAACCCTGTTCCTGGAGAGATACCCTCCTGTAGGTTTTAACTCCAACCCTGTTCCTGGAGAGACACCCTCCAGTAGGTTTTAACTCCAACCCTGTTCCTGGAGAGAGACCCTCATGTAGGTTTTAACTCCAACCCTGTTCATGGAGAGAGACCCTCCTGTAGGTTTTAACTCCAACCCTGTTCCTGGAGAGAGACCCTCCTGTAGGTTTTAACTCCAACCCTGTTCCTGGAGAGAGACCCTCCTGTAGGTTTTAACTCCAACCCTGTTCCTGGAGAGAGACCCTCCTGTAGGTTTAAACTCCAACCCTGTTCCTGGAGAGACCCTCCTGTAGGTTTTAACTCCAACCCTGTTCCTGGAGAGAGACCCTCCTGTAGTTTTTAACTCCAACCCTGTTCCAGGAGAGAGACCCTCCTGTAGGTTTTAACTCCAACCCTAATCTAAAAATATCAGAATTAGGCTGTCTGTGTAAACACAGCCATAGTCCTTTATCTGACTTTGGTACACAGGCGATAGTGAGCTGGGAAACTGAGACTCTCTGTGCTCATGGCGATAGTGAGCTGGGAAACTGAGACTCTCTGTGCTCATGGCGATAGTGAGCTGGGGAAACTGAGACTCTCTGTGCTCATGGCGATGGTGAGCTGGGGAAACTGAGACTCTCTGTGCTCATGGCGATGGTGAGCTGGGGAAACTGAGACTCTGTGCTCATGGCGATGGTGAGCTGGGGAAACTGAGACTCTGTGCTCATGGCGATGGTGAGCTGGGGAAACTGAGACTCTCTGTGCTCATGGCGATAGTGAGCTGGGGAAACTGAGACTCTCTGTGCTCATGGCGATGGGCTTGTTCTGTCTACGGTGAACGGCCAGCTGGATAAGACTCTTCCTAAAGTGGTGTAGGGTTTCCTATCCACCAACCGTTTGGTCCTCTTGCACAAGATTTGCTGCACATCTCCTGGAAAGACATGGTGTTAGCATTTTTACGTTTTAGTGGAAGGGACGTTTGGGCAAGAGAGACCTTTTTTGTTGGTAATGATATTTGGTCTGCAGAGTGGCACAGTGGTCTGAGGCACTGCATCTCAGTGCAAGAGGCGTCACTACAGACCCTGGTTTGAATCCAGGGTGCGTCACATCTGGCTGACACCCATAGGGCTGTGCACAATTGGACAGGCGGTAAACTGGGCTTGACCGGGGTAGACCGTCATTGTAAATAAGAATTTGTTTTAAACTGACTAGTCTGGTTAAATAAAGGTTCAAATTTAAAAAGTTAAGTATCAACCCGAATGGGACCGGAAAGCGTATTGCTTAGGGACATTGGAAGTCGTTTTTTAGGGGAAAGATCAGTCAACAATAGTACTGTCTGTCAACCCCACCCCTTCCTCATCTCAAAGTACTGTCTGTCAACCCCACCCCTTCCTCATCTCAAAGTACTGTCTGTCAACCCCACCCCTTCCTCATCTCAAAGTACTGTCTGTCAACCCCCCCCTTCCTCATCTCAAAGTACTGTCTGTCACCCCCCTTCCTCATCTCAAAGTACTGTCTGTCACCCCCCTTCCTCATCTCAACGTACTGTCTGTCACCCCCCTTCCTCATCTCAAAGTACTGTCTGTAACCCCCCCTTCCTCATCTCAACGTACTGTCTGTCACCCCCCCCTTCCTCATCTCAAAGTACTGTCTGTCAACCCCCCCCCTCCTCATCTCAAAGTACTGTCTGTCAACCCCCCCTCCTCATCTCAAAGTACTGTCTGTCAACCCCACCCCTTCCTCATCTCAAAGTACTGTCTGTCACCCCCCTTCCTCATCTCAAAGTACTGTCTGTCAACCCCCCCCTTCCTCATCTCAAAGTACTGTCTGTCACCCCCCCCTTCCTCATCTCAACGTACTGTCTGTCACCCCCCCCTTCCTCATCTCAAAGTACTGTCTGTAACCCCCCCTCCTTCCTCATCTCAACGTACTGTCTGTCACCCCCTTCCTCATCTCAAAGTACTGTCTGTAAACCCCCCTTCCTCATCTCAACGTACTGTCTGTCACCCCCCTTCCTCATCTCAACATACTGTCTGTAGCCCCCCTTCCTCATCTCAACATACTGTCTGTAGCCCCCCTTCCTCATCTCAACGTACTGTCTGTCACCCCCCTTCCTCATCTCAACGTACTGTCTGTCACCCCCCTTCCTCATCTCAAAGTACTGTCTGTAAACCCCCATCCTCATCTCAACGTACTGTCTGTCACCCCCTTCCTCATCTCAAAGTACTGTCTGTAAACCCCCCTTCCTCATCTCAACGTACTGTCTGTCACCCCCCTTCCTCATCTCAAAGTACTGTCTGTAAACCCCCCATCCTCATCTCAACGTACTGTCTGTAAACCCCCCATCCTCATCTCAACGTACTGTCTGTAACCCCCCTCCCCCTTTCTCATCTCAACGTACTGTCTGTAGTTCCCCCCCTTCCTCATCTCAAAGTAGGTTACTGTCATTCATATTCACCCAGTTCAATGTAACAGTGACAGGTTTAGACTACTACATGATACTAGAATGTTCCCCTGTACCCATCATGAGGTTGCTACAACCTAGCTAGCCTATGAATGAACATTTACAATGTAGGTGCACACAGGTCGAGAGACAAATCAAGGTTACAGACAGTGACACATTCAATCCCGCCCTGTACGCTCTTGCCTGCATCTAGCTGATCTGATGTACACCCCTGATCACACAAACACAGAACTAGCAGCCACATGTAAACCGCATGATCACTTTGCTCGTTATATAGCATTCCTTCTCACATCTACGTGCTCTCCTCCTCTCACCTTTTCCTTTCCCTTGTGCACAACACAACAGCTGTCTATGAACAGGCAAAGAAACCTTTCCAAGCCAAACCTTCATACCATAACCGCTAACCACTATACACGACCTAAATTGTTGTCACCTATTAGCTAACGTCATAGTCAACATAGCTACTTGAACTAACACGTTAGTAAACCTGCTACAATCATGCAGTGTACAGCAAGGTGTTTAGCTTGGATAGCCATAGCCAGCTAGCTAACATAGCATCCCTCTCTGTTGGATAGCCATAGCCAGCTAGCTAACATAGCATCCCTCTCTGTTGGATAGCCATACCCAGCTAGCTAACATAGCATCCCTCTCTGTTGGATAGCCATAGCCATAGCCAGCTAGCTAACATAGCATCCCTCTCTGTTGGATAGCCTTAGCCAGCTAGCTAACATAGCATCCCTCTCTGTTGGATAGCCATACCCAGCTAGCTAACATAGCATCCCTCTCTGTTGGATAGCCATAGCCATAGCCAGCTAGCTAACATAGCATCCCTCTCTGTTGGATAGCCTTAGCCAGCTAGCTAACATAGCATCCCTCTCTGTTGGATAGCCATACCCAACTAGCTAACATAGCATCCCTCTCTGTTGGATAGCCATAGCCATAGCCAGCTAGCTAACATAGCATCCCTCTCTGTTGGATAGCCTTAGCCAGCTAGCTAACATAGCATCCCTCTCTGTTGGATAGCCATAGCCAGCTAGCTAACATAGCATCCCTCTCTGTTGGATAGCCATACCCAGCTAGCTAACATAGCATCCCTCTCTGTTGGATAGCCATACCCAGCTAGCTAACATAGCATCCCTCTCTGTTGGATAGCCATAGCCAGCTAGCTAACATAGCATCCCTCTCTGTTGGATAGCCATACCCAGCTAGCTAACATAGCATCCCTCTCTGTTGGATAGCCATAGCCATAGCCAGCTAGCTAACATAGCATCCCTCTCTGTTGGATAGCCATATCCATAGCCAGCTAGCTAACATAGCATCCCTCTCTGTTGGATAGCCATAGCCAGCTAGCTAACATAGCATCCCTCTCTGTTGGATAGCCATACCCAGCTAGCTAACGTAGCATCCCTCTCTGTTGGATAGCCATACCCAGCTAGCTAACATAGCATCCCTCTCTGTTGGATAGCCATAGCCATAGCCAGCTAGCTAACATAGCATCCCTCTCTGTTGGATAGCCATAGCCATACCCAGCTAGCTAACATAGCATCCCTCTCTGTTGAATAACCATAGCCATAGCCAGCTAGCTAACATAGCATCCCTCTCTGTTGGATAGCCATAGCCAGCTAGCTAACATAGCAGAGCCTCCTAGGTTTTGTATTGAAGTCAATGTACCCAGAGGAGGACTGAAGCTAGCTGTCCTCCAGCTACACCATGGTGCTACCCTACAGGGGGCTGCTGAGGCTACTGTAGTGTGTTTTAATAAATGATTTGCTAATGTGAACATTTTTAGTATAGTTTTATCTAAAAATATACGTTAGTATATGTTCGTGTTTAACCATTTTTATTTTATGTAATAGGATGATCCTCCTCCTCCTCTGCTAGCTAAGCATACCTAACATGCTTACTGTTAGCTAGCTAGCTAAGCATACCTAACATGCTTACTGTTAGCTAGCTAGCTAAGCATACCTAACATGCTTATTGTTAGCTAGCTAGCTAAGCATACATAACATGCTTTCTGTTAGCTAACTAGGTAAGCATACCTGACATGCTTACTGTTACCTAGCTAGGTAAGCATACCTGACATGCTTACTGTTAGCTAACTAGCGTTACTAAATTGGCAGCAAAATTGCTAGCCAGCTGAGACTGGATGGGAAACCAACTAACCAATCATAGATGATTTATCCACATTCATCATTGCTACCAACACAGACAGAGAGTGAGTTAGCTATATCAACAATTGTAATTTTTAATAACAGAGTGTTTTCCAGATAAGGGTTCAATAGATGGCTACCAAATCTAGATAGTCTTTATTTGGTAACATTAGCTAACTACGTTAGCTAACATCAGTCAAAGAGAGAATGAACACATAAACAGGTCTAGCAGTGACTACCATGGCATAGGCTAAATTGACTGACAGTGTGAATAACAAAAGGTAGCTAGCTATATGATTTAGCCGGTGGCTTTCACAGTTCAATACAAGACTGTAACATTAGCTAGACAGCTGGCTAAATTGCCCTGCTAGGCTAACAAGCTAGCTAAAGCTAATTGAGAATCTTCCCATTTAGTTGTGAAGGGGGTAGGGTACAGAGGAAAGGGGTAGGGTGCAGAGGAAAGGGGGTAGGGCGCAGAGGAAGGGGGTAGGGTGCAGAGGAAGGGGGTAGGGCGCAGAGGAAGGGGGTAGGGCGCAGAGGAAGGGGGTAGGGTGCAGAGGAAGGGGGTAGGGCGCAGAGGAAGGGGGTAGGGTGCAGAGGAAGGGGGTAGGGCGCAGAGGAAAGGGGTAGGGTGCAGAGGAAGGGGTAGGGTGCAGAGGAAGGGGTAGGGCGCAGAGGAAGGGAGTAGGGCGCAGAGGAAGGGGTAGGGCGCAGAGGAAGGGAGTAGGGCGCAGAGGAAGGGGGTAGGGTGCAGAGGAAGGGGTAGGGCGCAGAGGAAGGGGGTAGGGTGCAGAGGAAGGGGGTAAACCTAGCCATCTCGTCAAGGGGTTCACATAATTTGTTACAGCCAAAGGCCCCATAATTTTCACTACAAAAAAAAACTGCATTCACAGAGTTTAAACTACCGAGAACATCACAATTCTGACCCTGCAGAAGTGTGTGTGTGTGTGTGTGTGTGTGTGTGTGTGTGTGTGTGTGTGTGTGTGTGTGTGTGTGTGTGTGTGTGTGTGTGTGTGTGTGTGTGTGTGTGTGTGTGTGTGTGTGTGAGAGAGAGCATGTGATGGGATACTTTGTGCACCCTGTGTGGTCTATAGCCTAATCTGCTATCAGACTAATTCAACCCTTTACCACCTGACTGCTCTGGTCAGCTAGTGATTAACATGTTTGTGTGGTGCAGAGTGCAGCTTGTGTGTGTATGGTACAGTGTGTGTGTATGGTACAGTGTGTGTGTGTGTATGGTACAGCGTGTGTGTGTGTGTGTATGGTACAGTGTGTGTGTGTGTATGGTACAGTGTGTGTGTGTATGGTACAGTGTGTGTGTGTATGGTACAGTGTGTGTGTATGGTACAGTGTGTGTGTGTGTATGGTACAGCGTGTGTGTGTGTGTGTATGGTACAGTGTGTGTGTGTGTATGGTACAGCGTGTGTGTGTATGGTACAGCGTGTGTGTGTGTGTATGGTACAGTGTGTGTGTGTGTGTATGGTACAGCGTGTGTGTGTGTGTGTATGGTACAGTGTGTGTGTGTGTATGGTACAGCGTGTGTGTGTGTGTGTATGGTACAGTGTGTGTGTGTGTGTATGGCACAGTGTGTGTGTGTGTGTATGGTACAGCGTGTGTGTGTGTGTGTATGGTACAGTGTGTGTGTGTATGTAGCGTGGTACAGCGTGTGTGTGTGTGTGTGTGTGTGTGTGTGTGTGTGTGTGTGTGTGTGTGTGTGTGTGTGTGTGTGTGTGTGTGTGTGTGTGTGACAGTGTGTGTGTGTGTGTGTGTATGGTACAGTGTGTGTGTGTGTGTGTGTATGGTACAGTGTTTGTGTGTGTATGGTACAGCGTGTGTGTGTGTGTATGGTACAGCGTGTGTGTGTGTGTATGGTACAGTGTGTGTGTGTGTGTATGGTACAGCGTGTGTGTGTGTGTGTATGGTACAGTGTGTGTGTGTGTATGGCACAGTGTGTGTGTGTGTGTATGGTACAGCGTGTGTGTGTGTGTGTGTGGTACAGTGTGTGTGTGTGTATGGTACAGCGTGTGTGTGTGTGTGTGTGTGTGTGTGTGTGTGTGTGTGTGTGTGTGTGTGTGTGTGTGTGTGTGTGTGTGTGTGTATGGTACAGTGTGTGTGTGTGTGTATGGTACAGTGTGTGTGTATGGTACTGTGTGTGTGTGTGTATGGTACAGTGTGTGTGTGAGTGTATGGTACAGTGTGTGTGTATGGTACAGTGTGTGTGTGTGTATGGTACAGTGTGTGTGTGTGTGTATATGGTACAGTGTGTGTGTGTGTATGGTACAGTGTGTGTGTGTATGGTACAGTGTGTGTATGGTACAGTGTGTGTGTGTGTATGGTACAGTGTGTGTGTGTGTGTATGGTACAGTGTGTGTGTGTGTGTGTATGGTACAGTGTGTGTGTGTATGGTACAGTGTGTGTGTATGGTACAGTGTGTGTGTATGGTACAGTGTGTGTGTGTGTATGGTACAGTGTGTGTGTGTGTGTATGGTACAGTGTGTGTGTGTATGGTACTGTGTGTGTATTGTACAGTGTGTGTGTGTGTATGGTACAGTGTGTGTGTGTGTATGGTACAGTGTGTGTGTGTGTATGGTACAGTGTGTGTGTGTGTATGGTACAGTGTGTGTGTGTGTGTATGGTACAGTGTGTGTGTGTGTATGGTACAGTGTGTGTGTGTGTGTATGGTACAGTGTGTGTGTGTGTGTGTATGGTACAGTGTGTGTGTGTATGGTACAGTGTGTGTGTATGGTACAGTGTGTGTGTGTATGGTACAGTGTGTGTTTGTGTGTGTGTGTATGTTACAGTGTGTGTGTGTGTATGGTACAGTGTGTGTGTGTGTATGGTACAGTGTGTGTGTATGGTACAGTGTGTGTGTGTGTATGGTACAGTGTGTGTGTGTGTATGGTACAGTGTGTGTGTATGGTACAGTGTGTGTGTGTGTGGTACAGTGTGTGTGTGTGTGTGGTACAGTGTGTGTGTGTGTGTGTGTGTGTGTGTGGTACAGTGTGTGTGTGTGTGTATGGTACAGTGTGTGTGTATGGTACAGTGTGTGTGTGTGGTACAGTGTGTGTGTATGGTACAGTGTGTGTGTGTGGTACAGTGTGTGTGTGTGTGTATGGTACAGTGTGTGTGTGTGTGTATGGTAGAGTGTGTGTGTGTGTATGGTACAGTGTGTGTGTATGGTACAGTGTGTGTGTATGGTACTGTGTGTGTATGGTACAGTGTGTGTGTGTGGTACAGTGTGTGTGTGTGTGTATGGTACAGTGTGTGTGTGTGTATGGTACAGTGTGTGTGTGTGTGTATGGTACAGTGTGTGTGTATGGTACAGTGTGTGTGTATGGTACAGTGTGTGTGTGTGGTACAGTGTGTGTGTGTGTGTATGGTACAGTGTGTGTGTGTGTGTATGGTACAGTGTGTGTGTATGGTACAGTGTGTGTGTGTGTATGGTACAGTGTGTGTGTGTGTATGGTACAGTGTGTGTGTGTATGGTACAGTGTGTGTGTGTGTATGGTACAGTGTGTGTGTGTGTGTATGGTACAGTGTGTGTGTGTATGGTACAGTGTGTGTGTGTGTGTGTATGGTACAGTGTGTGTGTGTGTATGGTACAGTGTGTGTGTGTGTATGGTACAGTGTGTGTGTGTATGGTACAGTGTGTGTGTGTATGGTACAGTGTGTGTGTATGGTACAGTGTGTGTGTGTGTATGGTACAGTGTGTGTGTGTGTATGGTACAGTGTGTGTGTGTATGGTACAGTGTGTGTGTATGGTACAGTGTGTGTGTATGGTACAGTGTGTGTGTGTGGTACAGTGTGTGTGTGTGTGTATGGTACAGTGTGTGTGTATGGTACAGTGTGTGTGTATGGTACAGTGTGTGTGTGTGTATGGTACAGTGTGTGTGTGTATGGTACAGTGTGTGTGTATGGTACAGTGTGTGTGTATGGTACAGTGTGTGTGTGTGGTACAGTGTGTGTGTGTGTGTATGGTACAGTGTGTGTGTGTGTATGGTACAGTGTGTGTGTATGGTACAGTGTGTGTGTGTGTATGGTACAGTGTGTGTGTGTATGGTACAGTGTGTGTGTGTATGGTACAGTGTGTGTGTGTGTGTATGGTACAGTGTGTGTGTGTGTGTATGGTACAGTGTGTGTGTGTGTATGGTACAGTGTGTGTGTGTGTATGGTACAGTGTGTGTGTGTGTATGGTACAGTGTGTGTGTGTGTATGGTACAGTGTGTGTGTGTGTATGGTACAGTGTGTGTGTGTGTGTACATGGTACAGTGTGTGTGTGTGTGTGTGTATGGTACAGTGTGTGTGTGTATGGTACAGTGTGTGTGTATGGTACAGTGTGTGTGTGTATGGTACAGTGTGTGTTTGTGTGTGTGTGTATGGTACAGTGTGTGTGTGTGTATGGTACATTGTGTGTGTGTATGGTACAGTGTGTGTGTATGGTACAGTGTGTGTGTGTGTATGGTACAGTGTGTGTGTGTGTGTATGGTACAGTGTGTGTGTATGGTACAGTGTGTGTGTGTGGTACAGTGTGTGTGTGTGTGTATGGTACAGTGTGTGTGTGTGTGTATGGTACAGTGTGTGTGTGTGTATGGTACAGTGTGTGTGTATGGTACAGTGTGTGTGTGTGGTACAGTGTGTGTGTATGGTACAGTGTGTGTGTATGGTACAGTGTGTGTGTGTGGTACAGTGTGTGTGTGTGTGTATGGTACAGTGTGTGTGTGTGTGTATGGTACAGTGTGTGTGTGTATGGTACAGTGTGTGTGTATGGTACAGTGTGTGTGTATGGTACAGTGTGTGTGTATGGTACAGTGTGTGTGTGTGGTACAGTGTGTGTGTGTGTATGGTACAGTGTGTGTGTGTGTATGGTACAGTGTGTGTGTGTGTGTATGGTACAGTGTGTGTGTATGGTACAGTGTGTGTGTATGGTACAGTGTGTGTGTGTGGTACAGTGTGTGTGTATGGTACAGTGTGTGTGTGTATGGTACAGTGTGTGTGTATGGTACAGTGTGTGTGTGTGTATGGTACAGTGTGTGTGTGTATGGTACAGTGTGTGTGTGTGTATGGTACAGTGTGTGTGTGTATGGTGTGTGTCTGTGTATGGTACAGTGTGTGTGTGTGTATGGTACAGTGTGTGTGTGTGTATGGTACAGTGTGTGTGTGTGTATGGTACAGTGTGTGTGTGTGTATGGTACAGTGTGTGTGTATGGTACAGTGTGTGTGTGTGTATGGTACAGTGTGTGTGTGTGTATGGTACAGTGTGTGTGTATGGTACAGTGTGTGTGTGTGTATGGTACAGTGTGTGTGTGTGTGTATGGTACAGTGTGTGTGTGTGTATGGTACAGTGTGTGTGTATGGTACAGTGTGTGTGTATGGTACAGTGTGTGTGTGTGTATGGTACAGTGTGTGTGTATGGTACAGTGTGTGTGTGTATGGTACAGTGTGTGTGTGTGTATGGTACAGTGTGTGTATGGTACAGTGTGTGTGTGTGTATGGTACAGTGTGTGTGTGTGTATGGTACAGTGTGTGTGTATGGTACAGTGTGTGTGTGTGTATGGTACAGTGTGTGTGTGTGTATGGTACAGTGTGTGTGTGTATGGTACAGTGTGTGTGTATGGTACAGTGTGTGTGTATGGTACAGTGTGTGTGTGTGTATGGTACAGTGTGTGTGTGTGTATGGTACAGTGTGTGTGTGTGTATGGTACAGTGTGTGTGTGTGTATGGTACAGTGTGTGTGTATGGTACAGTGTGTGTGTGTGTATGGTACAGTGTGTGTGTATGGTACAGTGTGTGTGTGTGTATGGTACAGTGTGTGTATGGTACAGTGTGTGTGTGTGTATGGTACAGTGTGTGTGTATGGTACAGTGTGTGTGTGTATGGTACAGTGTGTGTGTATGGTACAGTGTGTGTGTGTGTATGGTACAGTGTGTGTGTGTGTGGTACAGTGTGTGTGTGTGTATGGTACAGTGTGTGTGTATGGTACAGTGTGTGTGTGTGTATGGTACAGTGTGTGTGTATGGTACAGTGTGTGTGTATGGTGCAGTGTGTGTGTGTGTATGGTACAGTGTGTGTGTGTGTATGGTACAGTGTGTGTGTATGGTACAGTGTGTGTGTGTGTGTATGGTACAGTGTGTGTGTATGGTACAGTGTGTGTGTGTGTATGGTACAGTGTGTGTGTATGGTACAGTGTGTGTGTGTGTATGGTACAGTGTGTGTGTATGGTACAGTGTGTGTGTGTATGGTACAGTGTGTGTGTGTGTATGGTACAGTGTGTGTGTATGGTACAGTGTGTGTGTGTGTATGGTACAGTGTGTGTGTGTGTATGGTACAGTGGTGGTCACAGCGCGTACGACCCACGTTGAGTTCCAGGTCTCCGGTAGCCTCTGGAACTGCCGATCTGCGGCCAACAAGGCAGAGTTCATCTCAGCCTATGCCTCCCTCCAGTCCCTCGACTTCTTGGCACTGACGGAAACATGGATCACCACAGATAACACTGCTACTCCTACTGCTCTCTCCTCGTCCGCCCACGTGTTCTCGCACACCCCGAGAGCTTCTGGTCAGCGGGGTGGTGGCACCGGGATCCTCATCTCTCCCAAGTGGTCTTTCTCTCTTTCTCCCTTACCCATCTGTCTATCGCCTCCTTTGAATTCCATGCTGTCACAGTTACCAGCCCTTTCAAGCTTAACATCCTTATCATTTATCGCCCTCCAGGTTCCTCGGAGAGTTCATCAATGAGCTTGATGCCTTGATAAGCTCCTTTCCTGAGGACGGCTCACCTCTCACAGTTCTGGGCGACTTTAACCTCCCCACGTCTACCTTTGACTCATTCCTCTCTGCCTCCTTCTTTCCACTCCTCTCCTCTTTTGACCTCACCCTCTCACCTTCCCCCTACTCACAAGGCAGGCAATACGCTTGACCTCATCTTTACTAGATGCTGTTCTTCCACTAACCTCATTGCAACTCCCCTCCAAGTCTCCGACCACTACCTTGTATCCTTTTCCCTCTCGCTCTCATCCAACACTTCCCACACTGCCCCTACTCCCGGATGGTATCGCGCCGTCCCAACCTTCGCTCTCTCCCCCGCTACTCTCTCCTCTTCCATCCTATCATCTCTTCCCTCTGCTCAAACTTTCTCCAACCTATCTCCTGATTCTGCCTCCTCAACCCTCCTCTCCTCCCTTTCTGCATCCTTTGACTCTCTATGTCCCCTATCCTCCAGGCCGGCTCGGTCCTCCCTCCCGCTCCGTGGCTCGACGACTCATTGCGAGCTCACAGAACAGGGCTCCGGGCAGCCGAGCGGAAATGGAGGAAAACCCGCCTCCCTGCGGACCTGGCATCCTTTCACTCCCTCCTCTCTACATTTTCCTTCTCTGTCTCTGCTGCTAAAGCCACTTTCTACCATTCTAAATTCCAAGCATCTGCCTCTAACCCTAGGAAGCTCTTTGCCACCTTCTCCTCCCTCCTGAATCCTCCCCCCTCCTCCCTCTCTGCAGATGACTTCGTCAACCATTTTGAAAAGAAGGTCGACGACATCCGATCCTCGTTGCTAAGTCAAACGACACCGCTGGTGCTGCTCACACTGCCCTACCCTATGCTCTGACCTCTTTCTCCCCTCTCTCCAGATGAAATCTCGCGTCTTGTGACGGCCGGCCGCCCAACAACCTGCCCGCTTGACCCTATCCCCTCCTCTCTTCTCCAGACCATTTCCGGAGACCTTCTCCCTTACCTCACCTCGCTCATCAACTCATCCCTGACCGCTGGCTACGTCCCTCCCGTCTTCAAGAGAGCGAGAGTTGCACCCTTCTGAAAAAACCTACACTCGATCCCTCCGATGTCAACAACTACAGACCAGTATCCCTTCTCTCTTTTCTCTCCAAAACTCTTGAGCGTGCCGTCCTTGGCCAGCTCTACCGCTATCTCTCTCAGAATGACCTTCTTGATCCAAATCAGTCAGGTTTCAAGACTAGTCATTCAACTGAGACTGCTCTTCTCTGTATCACGGAGGCGCTCCGCACTGCTAAAGCTAACTCTCTCTCCTCTGCTCTCATCCTTCTAGACCTATCGGCTGCCTTCGATACTGTGAACCATCAGATCCTCCTCTCCACCCTCTCCGAGTTGGGCATCTCCGGCGCGGCCCACACTTGGATTGCGTCCTACCTGACAGGTCGCTCCTACCAGGTGGCGTGGCGAGAATCTGTCTCCTCACCACGCGCTCTCACCACTGGTGTCCCCAGGGCTCTGTTCTAGGCCCTCTCTTATTCTCGCTATACACCAAGTCACTTGGCTCTGTCATAACCTCACATGGTCTCTCCTATCATTGCTATGCAGACGACACACAATTAATCTTCTCCTTTCCCCCTTCTGATGACCAGGTGGCGAATCGCATCTCTGCATGTCTGGCAGACATATCAGTGTGGATGACGGATCACCACCTCAAGCTGAACCTCAGCAAGACGGAGCTCCTCTTCCTCCCGGGGAAGGACTGCCCGTTCCATGATCTCGCCATCACGGTTGACAACTCCATTGTGTCCTCCTCCCAGAGCGCTAAGAACCTTGGCGTGATCCTGGACAACACCCTGTCGTTCTCAACTAACATCAAGGCGGTGTCCCGTTCCTGTAGGTTCACGCTCTACAACATCCGCAGAGTACGACCCTGCCTCACACAGGAAGCGGCGCAGGTCCTAATCCAGGCACTTGTCATCTCCGTCTTGATTACTGCAACTCGCTGTTGGCTGGGCTCCCTGCCTGTGCCATTAAACCCTACAACTCATCCAGAACGCCGCAGCCCGTCTGGTGTTCAACCTTCCCAAGTTCTCTCCGTCACCCCGCTCCTCCGCTCTCTCCACTGGCTTCCAGTTGAAGCTCGCATCCGCTACAAGACCATGGTGCTTGCCTACGGAGCTGTGAGGGGAACGGCACCTCAGTACCTCCAGGCTCTGATCAGGCCCTACACCCAAACAAGGGCACTGCGTTCATCCACCTCTGGCCTGCTCGCCTCCCTACCACTGAGGAAGTACAGTTCCCGCTCAGCCCAGTCAAAACTGTTCGCTGCTCTGGCCCCCAATGGTGGAACAAACTCCCTCACGACGCCAGGACAGCGGAGTCAATCACCACCTTCCGGAGACACCTGAAACCCCACCTCTTCAAGGAATACCTAGGATAGGGTAAGTAATCCTTCTCACCCCCCCTAAAAGATTTAGATGCACTATTGTAAGTGGCTGCTCCACTGGATGTCATAAGGTGTATGCACCAATTTGTAAGTCGCTCTGGATAAGAGCGTCTGCTAAATGACTTAAATGTAAATGTAAATGTAAATGTGTGTGTGTATGGTACAGTGTGTGTGTATGGTACAGTGTGTGTGTGTGTGTGTGTGTGTATGGTACAGTGTGTGTGTATGGTACAGTGTGTGTATGGTACAGTGTGTGTGTGTGTATGGTACAGTGTGTGTGTATGGTACAGTGTGTGTATGGTACAGTGTGTGTGTGTGTGTGTGTATGGTACAGTGTGTGTGTGTGTATGGTACAGTGTGTGTGTATGGTACAGTGTGTGTATGGTACAGTGTGTGTGTGTGTATGGTACAGTGTGTGTGTATGGTACAGTGTGTGTATGGTACAGTGTGTGTGTGTGTGTGTATGGTACAGTGTGTGTGTGTATGGTACAGTGTGTGTGTGTATGGTACAGTGTGTGTATGGTGCAGTGTGTGTGTGTATGGTACAGTGTGTGTGTATGGTACAGTGTGTGTGTATGGTACAGTGTGTGTGTGTGTGTGGTACAGTGTGTGTGTGTGTGTGTGTGGTACAGTGTGTGTGTATGGTACAGTGTGTGTGTGTGTATGGTACAGTGTGTGTGTATGGTACAGTGTGTGTGTGTGTATGGTACAGTGTGTGTGTGTGTGTGGTACAGTGTGTGTGTATGGTACAGTGTGTGTGTGTGTATGGTACAGTGTGTGTGTGTGGTACAGTGTGTGTGTATGGTACAGTGTGTGTGTGTGTGGTACAGTGTGTGTGTATGGTACAGTGTGTGTGTGTGTATGGTACAGTGTGTGTGTGTGTATGGTACAGTGTGTGTGTGTGTGTGGTACAGTGTGTGTGTATGGTACAGTGTGTGTGTATGGTACAGTGTGTGTGTGTGTATGGTACAGTGTGTGTGTGTGGTACAGTGTGTGTGTATGGTACAGTGTGTGTGTGTGTATGGTACAGTGTGTGTGTGTGGTACAGTGTGTGTGTATGGTACAGTGTGTGTGTGTGTATGGTACAGTGTGTGTGTGTGTATGGTACAGTGTGTGTGTATGGTACAGTGTGTGTGTGTATGGTACAGTGTGTGTGTATGGTACAGTGTGTGTGTGTGACATGATGTAAGAGGTTCAACTCTGGGGCAGGGTGACGCACGCACGCAGACACACACACACACACACACACACACGCACGCACGCACACACACACACGCACGCGCACGCACGCACACACACACACACACACACACACACACACACACACACACACACACACACACACACACACACACACATTGTAAAGTGTTTTTGAAACCTTCCAGAAATGTTCTGGATCAATGTGCTGCCATATTTATAGATCTATCCTACCCCCCCCCATTCAAAGGTTATCCAAAGCCTGTGATACTGCCGATCACCCCCCACCCCCCATTCAAAGGTTATCCAAAGCCTGTGATACTGTCGATCACCCCCATTCAAAGGTTATCCAAAGCCTGTGATGCTGTCGATCCCCCACCCCCCACCCCCATTCAAAGGTTATCCAAAGCCTGTGATGCTGTCGATCACCCCCCACCCCCCCATTCAAAGGTTATCCAAAGCCTGTGATACTGTCGATCACCCCCCACCCCCACCCCCACCCCCCATTCAAAGGTTATCCAAAGCCTGTGATACTGTCGATCACTCCCCCCCACCCCCCCATTCAAAGGTTATCCAAAGCCTGTGATACTGTCGATCACCCCCCCACCCCCCATTCAAAGGTTATCCAAAGCCTGTGATACTGTCGATCACCCCCATTCAAAGGTTATCCAAAGCCTGTGATACTGTCGATCACCCCCCCATTCAAAGGTTATCCAAAGCCTGTGATACTGTCGATCACCCCCATTCAAAGGTTATCCAAAGCCTGTGATACTGTCGATCACCCCCCCCATTCAAAGGTTATCCAAAGCCTGTGATACTGTCGACCCCACCCCCCCATTCAAAGGTTATCTGAACTGGGCATTGACCAGTTGTCTTGCAAGTGGTAGCTTTCTGATGGCGTCGAGTCATGTTCCCTCCATATTACAGAAGGCGTCCCACAGGGGGTGAATTTGGGACCTGTTCTGTTTACCATTTGTATAAATACATTTGTCTGTCTGTTAAAACGTGTAATGTTCATCTGCATGCAAATGACTCTGTTATGTATACCATTGCCCCAGGTGTTGACCAGGCTATGTTAGAGCTGCCGTCCGTCCTTGTTGCCTTACACAAAGTCCTTGGTTTAAAACGGGTCCTTAATGCTGTGTAACGTAGACGCTGGGAGTCGAGAAGCAGGTGGTAAGTTTAATATAAGAATTAACATGGAACGATGCAACGTAGAGGTAGCGTTCGAGACATGAACAAACAGAAACAGATTCCTGGGGAAGGAAGCAGAGCCAGATAAAGGGGAGGTAATGAGTGAGGTAATGAACCTAAGGGAGAGCCAGATAAAGGGGAGGTAATGAGTGAGGTAATGAACCTAAGGGAGAGCCAGATAAAGGGAGGTAATGAGTGAGGTAATGAACCTAAGGGAGAGCCAGATAAAGGGGAGGTAATGAGTGAGGTAATGAACCTAAGGGAGAGCCAGATAAAGGGGAGGTAATGAGTGAGGTAATGAACCTAAGGGAGAGCCAGATAAAGGGGAGGTAATGAGTGAGGTAATGAACCTAAGGGAGAGTCAGATAAAGGGGAGGTAATGAGTGAGGTAATGAACCTAAGGGAGAGCCAGATAAAGGGAGGTAATGAGTGAGGTAATGAACCTAAGGGAGAGCCAGATAAAGGGGAGGTAATGAGTGAGGTAATGAACCTAAGGGAGAGCCAGATAAAGGGGAGGTAATGAGTGAGGTAATGAACCTAAGGGAGAGTCAGATAAAGGGAGGTAATGAGTGAGGTAATGAACCTAAGGGAGAGCCAGATAAAGGGGAGGTAATGAGTGAGGTAATGAACCTAAGGGAGAGCCAGATAAAGGGGATGTAATGAGTGAGGTAATGAACCTAAGGGAGAGCCAGATAAAGGGGAGGTAATGAGTGAGGTAATGAACCTATGGGAGAGCCAGATAAAGGGGAGGTAATGAGTGAGGTAATGAACCTAAGGGAGAGCCAGATAAAGGGAGGTAATGAGTGAGGTAATGAACCTAAGGGAGAGCCAGATAAAGGGGAGGTAATGAGTGAGGTAATGAACCTAAGGGAGAGCCAGATACAGGGAGGTAATGAGTGAGGTAATGAACCTAAGGGAGAGCCAGATAAAGGGGAGGTAATGAGTGAGGTAATGAACCTATGGGAGAGCCAGATAAAGGGGAGGTAATGAGTGAGGTAATGAACCTAAGGGAGAGCCAGATAAAGGGGAGGTAATGAGTGAGGTAATGAACCTAAGGGAGAGCCAGATAAAGGGGAGGTAATGAGTGAGGTAATGAACCTAAGGGAGAGCCAGATAAAGGGGAGGTAATGAGTGAGGTAATGAACCTAAGGGAGAGCCAGATAAAGGGAGGTAATGAGTGAGGTAATGAACCTAAAGGAGAGCCAGATAAAGGGAGGTAATGAGTGAGGTAATGAACCTAAGGGAGAGCCAGATAAAGGGGAGGTAATGAGTGAGGTAATGAACCTAAGGGAGAGCCAGATAAAGGGGAGGTAATGAGTGAGGTAATGAACCTAAGGGAGAGCCAGATAAAGGGGAGGTAATGAGTGAGGTAATGAACCTAAGGGAGAGCCAGATAAAGGGGAGGTAATGAGTGAGGTAATGAACCTAAGGGAGAGCCAGATAAAGGGGAGGTAATGAGTGAGGTAATGGAGTCCAGGTGCGCGTAATGATGAAAGCCAGGACCATGTGGTTAGTAAACCCGACGATGTCGAACGCCGGAGGGGAGATGACGTGACAGCAATAGAATGTCCTGGTTGGTTTAAAACTGGTCCTTAATGTGTGATAAACTAAATGTATGTTGTTTTCTTGTAGAAATATTTCAGATGGACGTTTCTAAATGGGATGGTTCTCTCAACGAGCAGGTTCCCATCTATAAATATCTGGGCTTTTGGTTTGACAAAAAAATCCCAGCCAGTTAAGAATCTGAGATTTAATGTGGGCTTCTTTTATAGAAATAGATCATATCCCTAAACAGCAGGAAACAGGTTGTACAGGCAACCTTCCTGCCAGCTCTTGATTATGGTGACATCATTTATCAGAAGGCAGCAGCCACTACTCTAAATCCCTTGGATGCAGTACACCACGCGTCGCTTCATCACAGGTGACAGGTTTATTACTCATCACTGCGTCCTATATCAGAAGGTCGACTGACCTCTAAGTTCCTGTAGATCACTTCATTTCTCCCTTATTGTTTACAAAGCTCTGCTGCTTCTACAAAGCTCTGCTGTTTCTACAAAGCTCTGCTGCTTCTACAAAGCTCTGCTGCTTCTACAAAGCTCTGCTGCTTCTACAAAGCTCTGCTCCTTCTACAAAGCTCTGCTGCTTCTACAAAGCTCTGCTCCTTCTACAAAGCTCTGCTGCTTCTACAAAGCTCTGCTGTTTCTACAAAGCTCTGCTGTTTCTATAAAGCTCTGCTGCTTCTACAAAGCTCTGCTGCTTCTACAAAGCTCTGCTCCCTTCTACAAAGCTCTGCTGCTTCTACAAAGCTCTGCTGTTTCTACAAAGCTCTGCTGCTTCTACAAAGCTCTGCTGTTTCTACAAAGCTCTGCTCCTTCTACAAAGCTCTGCTTCTACAAAGCTCTGCTGTTTCTACAAAGCTCTGCTGTTTCTACAAAGCTCTGCTGTTTCTACAAAGCCTGCTGTTTCTACAAAGCTCTGCTGCTTCTACAAAGCTGCTGTTTCTACCTGTTTCTACAAAGCTCTGCTGCTTCACAAAGCTCTGCTGTTTCTACAAAGCTCTGCTGTTTCTACAAAGCTCTGCTGCTTCTACAAAGCTCTGCTGTTTCTACAAAGCTCTGCTGCTTCTACAAAGCTCTGCTGTTTCTACAAAGCTGTTTCTGCTCTGCTCTTCTACAAAGCTCTGGTACCACAAACCTTGTTTCACAAAGCTCTGCTGTTTCTACAAAGCTCTGCTGTTTTCCACAAAGCCTGCTGCTTCTACAAAGCCTGCTCTGCTGCTTCTACAAAGCTCTGCTCTTCTACAAAGCCTGCTGCTTCTAACAAAGCTCCTGCTGCTTCACAAAGCCTGCTGTTTCTGTTGCTTCTACAAAGCTCTGCTGTTTCTACAAAGCTGTTTCTGCCTAGCTCTGTTTCTTCTACAAAGCTCTGCTGTTTCTACAAACCTCTGCTGCTTCATAACACAAAGCTCTGCTGCTTCTACAAAGCTCTGCTGTTTCTACAAAGCTCTGCTGTTTCTACAAAGCTCTGCTGCTTCTTCTACACAACAAAGCTCTGCTGCTATTCTACAAAGCTCCCAGCTCTGCTCCTTCTACAAAGCCTGCTGTTTCTACAAAGCTCTGCTGTTTCTACAAAGCTCTGCTGCTTCTACAAAGCTCTGCATGCATAGAATCGATGCAACACTGGGGGATGATTTAACAAAAGCGCATTTCCATGGGGGCAAGCACTAATCATTGACGACTGTACCTAACCATAAACACCAATGCCTTCTTAAAATCAATACACAGAAGTATATATTTTTTTAACCTGCATATTTAGCTAAAAGAAATCCAGGTTAGCAGGCACATTAACCAGGTGAAATTGGTAAGTCACTTCTTCATGCTCATTGCACGCAGAGTCAGGGTATATGCAACAGTTTGGGCTGCCTGGCTCATTGCGAACAAACCTCAGAATTTTACGTACTATGACATAACATTGAAGGTTGTGCAATGTAAACAAGAATATTTAGACTTAGGGATGCCACCAAGTTAGACAAAATACCGAACTGTCCCGTATTTCACTGAAATAATAAACATTTTGTTTTCAAAATTACAGTTTCTGGATTTGACTACATTAATGACCAAATGCTCATATTTCTGTGTGTTATGTTATAATTAAGTCTATGATCGACAGAGCAGTCCGACTGAGCCGATGTGGCAGGCACCAGCAGGCTCGTAGGGGTTATCCATTCAAAAAGCACTTTAGTGCGTTTTGCCAGCAGCTCTTCGTTAAGCACAGCCTGTTTATGACTTGCTGCCTATCAGCCTAATGGCTGGTGTAACTAATGTGAAATGGCTAGCTAGTTAGCGGTGCGCGCTAATAGCTGCCAAACGCCACTCAGTCTGAGACTTGGAGTGGTTGTTCCCTTGCTCTGGGCAAGAGTTTACGGCTTTGTGGAGCCGATGGGGAACGCTGCTTGGAGTGTGGCTGTTGTCGATGTGTTCCTGGTCTCGAGCCCAGGTAGGGGCGAGGAGAGGGATCTGAAGCCATAATTGTTACACTAGCAATACCATAGTGCCTATAAGAACATCCAATAGTCAAAGGAATATGAAATACAAAATGGTATAGAGAGAAATAGTCCTATAAATAAAATATTAACTACAACCTAAAACCTCTTACCTTGGAATATTGAAGTTCATATTAAAAGAACCAATTAACTTATGTTCTCATGTTCTGACAAGGAACTCAAACATTAGCTTTTTTTACATGGCACATATTGCACTTTACTTCTCCAACACTTTGTTTTAGCATTTTTTAAACCAAATTGAACATGTTTCATTATTTATTTGAGGCTAAATCGATGTTTATTGATGTATTGGAAAGTTAAAATAAGTGTTCATTCAGTATTATTGTAATTATTATTCATACAATAATTTTAATTAAATCGTCCGATTAATCGGGTATCTGCTTTTTTGGTCCTCCAATAATCGGTATCGGTGTTGAAAAATCATAACCGGCCGACCTCTAGTCTGGACTTTGACTAAGCCGCTGCACCTTTATTATTGAAAACCTACATATGTCACTTGAGTTAAAGCAGTTCTGCATGGAAGACTGGGCCAAAATTCCTTCACAGTGAGGTGAGAGACTGATCAACAACTATAGGGACCGCTTGGTTGTCTCTGCAGCTTAAGGTGGCACAAACAGTTATTGAGTGTAAGGCAATTACACACAGGGGCATTGTGTGTTGCATAACTTAGCAATACAGTAACTGAACGTAAAGTACAATG
>NW_026289505.1:0-7894 GCF_023373465.1 Oncorhynchus keta
CTGCTCGGCCATCCTGTGTCCATCAGACCAGTCAATTTTGCATTTTTGAGCATGTCAAATTTCATATGGTAAATGCACATTGAAACATATTGCAAATGCGCGCGCACTTGCAATATGATTCTATAGTGTAAAACATCACCTAATGGACATGATGAAATCAACACAACGAGTGATGGAAATGTACAACTATCACTGCCCGGCCATCCTGTGTTCCCATAGCGAGCATTAATATCAGAATGACCGGTAAATGCATTTACAACCATATTTTAATTTTTGGGTTACCAGTTGCACAACAATGCACGTGCATTTGCAATATGATTCTATAGTGAAAAACATCACCTAATGGACATGATGAAATCAACACAACAAGTGATGGAAATGTACAACTATCACTGCTCGGCCATCCTGTGTTCATCAGACCAGTCAATTTCACATTCCTGCAGGATTTTATAGCATGACAAATTCGTGATGGTACCTGCCCATTGAACCATATTGCAAATGCACAGTGACTTTGCAAAAGTGAGAAAACATAAACAAATGGACATGATGAAATCAACACAACAGGTGATGGAAATGTACAACTATCACTGCTCAGCCATCCTGTGTTCATCAGACCAGTCAATTTTGCATTTTTGAGCATGTCAAATTTCATATGGTAAATGCACATTGAAACATATTGCAAATGCGCGCACTTGCAATATGATTCTATAGTGAAAAACATCACCTAATGGACATGATGAAATCAACACAACGAGTGATGGAAATGTACAACTATCACTGCTCGGCCATCCTGTGTCCATCAGACCAGTCAATTTTGCATTTTTGAGCATGTCAAATTTCATATGGTAATGCACATTGAAACATATTGCAAATGCGCGCGCATGAATGTTGCAATATGATTCTATAGTGTAAAAACATCACCTAATGGACATGATGAAATCAACACAACGAGTGATGGAAATGTACAACTATCACTGCTCGGCCATCCTGTGTCCATCAGACCAGTCAATTTTGCATTTTTGAGCATGTCAAATTTCATATGGTAAATGCACATTGAAACATATTGCAAAATGCGCGCACTTGCAATATGATTCTATAGTGTAAAAACATCACCTAATGGACATGATGAAATCAACACAACGAGTGATGGAAATGTACAACTATCACTGCCCGGCCATCCTGTGTTCCCATAGCCAGCATTAATATCAGAATGACCGGTAAATGCATTTACAACCATATTCAAATTTTTGGGTTACCAGTTGCACAACAATGCACGTGCATTTGCAATATGATTCTATAGTGAAAAACATCACCTAATGGACATGATGAAATCAACACAACAAGTGATGGAAATGTACAACTATCACTGCTCGGCCATCCTGTGTTCATCAGACCAGTCAATTTCACATTCCTGCAGGATTTTATAGCATGACAAATTCGTGATGGTACCTGCCCATTGAACCATATTGCAAATGCACAGTGACTTTGCAAAAGTGAGAAAACATAACCAAATGGACATGATGAAATCAACACAACAGAGTGATGGAAATGTACAACTATCACTGCTCAGCCATCCTGTGTTCATCAGACCAGTCAATTTTGCATTTTTGAGCATGTCAAATTTCATATGGTAAATGCACATTGAAACATATTGCAAATGCGCGCGCACTTGCAATATGATTCTATAGTGAAAAACATCACCTAATGGACATGATGAAATCAACACAACGAGTGATGGAAATGTACAACTATCACTGCTCGGCCATCCTGTGTCCATCAGACCAGTCAATTTTGCATTTTTGAGCATGTCAAATTTCATATGGTAAATGCACATTGAAACATATTGCAAATGCACGCGCACTTTGCAATATGATTCTTAGTGAAAAAACATCACCTAATGGACATGATGAAATCAACACAACGAGTGATGGAAATGTACAACTATCACTGCCCGGCCATCCTGTGTTCATCAGACCAGTCAATTTTGCATTGAGTAAATGCATTTACAACCATGTCAAATTGAAACATATTGCAGTTGCACAACAATGCAAATTTGCAATATGATTCTATAGTGAAAAACATCACCTAATGGACATGATGAAATCAACACAACAAGTGATGGAAATGTACAACTATCACTGCTCGGCCATCCTGTGTTCATCAGACCAGTCAATTTCACATTCCTGAAAGCATTTTATAGCATGTCAAATTTCAAATGCACAGTGACTTTAAAAAAGTGAAAAATTGAACAAATGACATGATGAAATCAACACAACAAGTGATGCAAATGCAAAAGCCATCCTGTGTTCATCAGACCAGTCAAACATTCCTGCAGATTTTTTATAGCATCAAATTTCATATGGTAAAAAATTGCAAATGGACTTTGCAAAAGTGAGAAACCAACACATGATGAAATCAACACAACAGTGATGATGAAATGTACATTTTCACTGCTATTGCAAAGAAATGTATCAAAACATCACCTAATGGACATGATGAAATCAACACAACGAGTGATGGAAATGTACAACTATCACCAGCCATCCTGTGTCCATGCATTCAATTTTTTTGAGCATGTCAAATTTCATATGGTAAATTTAATTGTTAACATATTGCACAACAATGCACGTGCATTTGCAATATGATTCTATAGTGAAAAACATCACCTAATGGACATGATGAAATCAACACAACGAGTGATGGAAATGTACAACTATCACTGCTCGGCCATCCTGTGTCCATCAGACCAGTCAATTTTGCATTTTGAGCATTTCAAATTTCATATAGTAAATGCACATTGAAACATATTGCAAATGCACGCGACTTGCAATATGATTCTATAGTGTAAAAACATCACCTAATGGACATGATGAAATCAACACAACGAGTGATGGAAATGTACAACTATCACTGCCAGCCATCCTGTGTTCCCATAGCGAGCATTAATATCAGAATGACATGTAAATGCATTTACAACCATATTTTAATTTTTGGGTTACCAGTTGCACAACAATGCACGTGCATTTGCAATATGATTCTATAGTGAAAAACATCACCTAATGGACATGATGAAATCAACACAACAAGTGATGGAAATGTACAACTATCACTGCTCGGCCATCCTGTGTTCATCAGACCAGTCAATTTCACATTCCTGCAGGATTTTTATAGCATGACAAATTCGTGATGGTACCTGCCCATTGAACCATATTGCAAATGCACAGTGACTTTGCAAAAGTGAGAAAACATAAACAAATGGACATGATGAAATCAACACAACAGGTGATGGAAATGTACAACTATCACTGCTCAGCCATCCTGTGTTCATCAGACCAGTCAATTTTGCATTTTTGAGCATGTCAAATTTCATATGGTAAATGCACATTGAAACATATTGCAAAATGCGCGCGCACTTGCAATATGATTCTATAGTGTGAAAAAACATCACCTAATGGACATGATGAAATCAACACAACGAGTGATGGAAATGTACAACTATCACTGCTCGGCCATCCTGTGTCCATCAGACCAGTCAATTTTGCATTTTTGAGCATTTCAAATTTCATATGGTAAATGCACATTGAAACATATTGCAAATGCGCGCGCATTTGCAATATGATTCTATAGTAAAAAAACATCACCTAATGGACATGATGAAATCAACACAACGAGTGATGGAAATGTACAACTATCACTGCTCGGCCATCCTGTGTTCATCAGACCAGTCAATTTTGCATTTTTGAGCAAGGTCAAATTTCATATGGTAAATGCACATTGAAACATATTGCAAATGCACGTGCACTTGCAATATGATTATATAGTGAAAAACATCACAAAATGGACATGATGAAGTCAACACAACGAGTGATGGAAAGGAACAACTATCACTGCCCGGCCATCCCGAGTTCATCAGGCCAGTCAATTTTGCATTTCTGCAGGATTTTTGAGCATGTCAAATTTCTTACGTCATTTGGCCCACAAAAATCCTTATGCACAATTAAAAAATATATAAAAAATATGATAATAAAATTGGACAAAAGTATATTCATACAGTTCTTACACATGTGTAATTGACAAAAAAATTGAAAGAATTTCAAAAACGGTCCAGAAAGCACTTTTTAAGGGTGTGTGAAGTTTTTTACAAAATTTTGACATTTTTGACTTTTGACTTTGACTTCCTATGAAATCATATTGGAATTGACAAAACATATTCCTTATGCGCATGTAAAAAAAAAAAAAAAAAAATTATGATAATAAAATTGGACAAAAGTATATTCATACAGTTCTTACACATGTGTAATTGACAAAAATCGAAAGAATTTCTGAAAAACGGTCCAGAAAGCACTTTTTATGGGTGTGTGAAGTTTTTACAAAATTTTGACATTTTTGACTTTTGACTTTTGACTTCCTATGAAATCATATTGGAATTGACAAAACATATTCCTTATGCGCATGTAAAAAAAAAAAAAAAAAATTATGATAATAAAATTGGACAAAAGTATATTCATACAGTTCTTACACATGTGTAATTGACAAAAATCGAAAGAATTTCGAAAAACGGTCCAGAAAGCACTTTTTATGGGTGTGTGAAGTTTTTACAAAATTTTGACATTTTTGACTTTTTGACTTTTGACTTCCTATGAAATCATATTGGAATTGGACAAAACATATTCCTTATGCGCATATAAAAAAAAAATTAAAAAATTATGATAATAAAATTGACAAAAGTATATTCATACAGTTCTTACACATGTGTAATTGACAAAAAAATCGAAAGAATTTCAAAAACGGTCCAGAAAGCACTTTTTAAGGGGTGATAAGTTTTTGAAAAAAAGTTCATTTTTTCAAAATTTTACTTTTGGACATTCATTTGGGTTACATATCCAATATGAAAAACCCCGGTGGAGCGCATTTGCCCCCTGTTGAATTTTTAAAGTGTTACAACTGGCAATTACCATATGGCATTTGCAATACACTTTGGATGAATCAACGCCGAATTGGGTGGTATTGGCCAATGTGTATATGGTTTGTCCGATGCCAATGACATGCCATTCATTTTTGTCCAATACAGGGGGGTATTCCCTTACATACAAGGGGTACTGGTACAGAGTCAATGTGGAGGCTATATACAGGGGGTACCGGTACAGAGTCAATGTGGAGGCTTTATACAGGGGGTACCGGTACAGAGTCAATGTGGAGGCTATATACAGGGAGTACTGGTACAGAGTCAATATGGAGGCTACATACAAGGGGTACTGGTACAGAGTCAATGTGAGGCTATATACAGGGGGTGCCGGTACAGAGACAATGTGGAGGCTATATACAGGGGGTACCGGTACAGAGTCAATGTGGAGGCTATATCCAGGGGTACCGGTACAGAGTCAATGTGGAGGCTTTATACAGGGGGTACCGGTACAGAGTCAATGTGGAGGCTATATACAAGGGTATCGGTACAGAGTCAATGTGGAGGCTATATACAGGGGGTACCGGTACAGAGTCAATGTGGAGGCTATATACAGGGGGTACCGGTACAGAGTCAATGTGGAGGCTTTATACAGGGGGTACCGGTACAGAGTCAATGTGGAGGCTATATACAAGGGGTATCGGTACAGAGTCAATGTGGAGGCTATATACAGGGGTACCGGTACAGAGTCAATGTGGAGGCTATACAGGGGTACCGGTACAGAGTCAATGTGGAGGCTATATACAGGGGGTACCAGTACAGAGTCAATGTGGAAGGCTATATACAGGGTGTACCGGTACAGGTCAATGTGGAGGCTATATACAGGGTACCGGTACAGAGTCAATGTGGAGGCTATATACAGGGTGTACCGGTACAGAGTCAATGTGGAGGCTATATACAGGGTACCAGTACAGAGTCAATGTGGAGGCTATATACAGGGGTACCGGTACAGAGTCAATGTGGAGGCTATATACAGGGAGTACCAGTACATAGTCAATGTGGAGGCTATATACAGGGTGTACTAGTACAGAGTCAACGTGGAGGCTATATACAGGGGTACCGGTACAGAGTCAATGTGGAGGCTATACAGGGGTACCGGTACAAGTCCAATGTGGAGGCTATATGCAAGGGTACCGGTACAGAGTCAATGTGGAGGCTATATACAGGGGTACCGGTAGAGAGTCAATGTGGATTCTATATAGGGGAGTACCAGTACATAGTCAATGTGGAAGCTATATACAGGGTGTACTAGTACAGAGTCAATGTGGAGCTATATACAGGAGTACCGGAACAGAGTCAATGTAGAACTATATACAGAGTATTATTATGGTACAGAAGTCAATGTGGAGGCTATATACAGGGGTACCAGTACAGAGTCAAGGAGCTATATCACAGAAAGTTTGGTGCAGGAAGTCAATGTGGGAGGCTATATACAGGAGAATACCGGGAACAGAGCCAATGTGGAACTATATACAGGTATTACGGTACAGAGTCAATGTTGAGCTATATACGGTACAGTACAGAGTCAATGTGGAGAGCTATATACAGGGGTGCCGGTACAGAGTCAATGTGGAGGCTATATACAGGGGTACCGGTACAGAGTCAATGTGGAGGCTATATACAGGGGTACCGGTACAGAGTCAATGTGGAGGCTATATATAGGGGGTACTGGTACAGAGTCAATGTGGAGGCTATATACAGGGGGTATCGGTACAGAGTCAATGTGGAGGCTATATACAGGGGGGTACCGGTACAGAGTCAATGTGGAGGCTTTATACAGGGGGTACCGGTACAGAGTCAATGTGGAGGCTATATACAGGGAGTACTGGTACAGAGTCAATATGGAGGCTACATACAAGGGGTACTGGTACAGAGTCAATGTGGAGGCTATATACAGGGGGTACCGGTACAGAGTCATGGTGGAGGCTATATACAGGGGGTACCGGTAGAGAGTCAATGTGGAGGCTATATACAGGGAGTACCAGTACATAGTCAATGTGGAGGCTATATACAGGGTGTACTAGTACAGAGTCAATGTGGAGGCTATATACAGGGGGTACCGGAACAGAGTCAATGTGGAGAGTATATACAGGGTATTATGGTACAGAGTCAATGTGGAGGCTATATACAGGGGTACCAGTACAGAGTCAATGTGGAGGCTATATACAGGGGTACCGGTACAGAGTCAATGTGGAGGCTATATACAGGAGATACCGGAACAGAGCCAATGTGGAGACTATATACAGGGTATTACGGTACAGAGTCAATGTTGAGGCTATATACAGGGGTACCGGTACAGAGTCAATGTGGAGGCTATATACAGGGGTGCCGGTACAGAGTCAATGTGGAGGCTATATACAGGGGTACCGGTACAGAGTCAATGTGGAGGCTATATACAGGGGTACCGGTACAGAGTCAATGTGGAGGCTATATATAGGGGGTACCGGTACAGAGTCAATGTGGAGGCTATATACATGGGGTACCGGTACAGAGTCAATGTGGAGGCTATATACAGGGGGTATCGGTACAGAGTCAATGTGGAGGCTATATACAGGGGGGTACCGGTACAGAGTCAATGTGGAGGCTACATACAAGGGGTACTGGTACAGAGTCAATGTGGAGGCTATATACAGGGGGTACCGGTACAGAGTCAATGTGGAGGCTATATACAGGGAGTACTGGTACAGAGTCAATATGGAGGCTACATACAAGGGGTACTGGTACAGAGTCAATGTGGAGGCTATATACAGGGGGTACCGGTACAGAGTCATGGTGGATGCTATATACAGGGGGTACCGGTACAGAGACAATGTGGAGGCTATATACAGGGGTACCGGTACAGAGTCAATGTGGAGGCTATATCCAGGGGTACCGGTACAGAGTCAATGTGGAGGCTTTATACAGGGGGTACCGGTACAGAGTCAATGTGGA
>NW_026289506.1:0-17898 GCF_023373465.1 Oncorhynchus keta
CCCTACACTTACCCTAATCTTAACAATAACCCTTATCAACCCTAATATTAACTCTTACACTTACCCTAATCTTAACAATAACCCTTATCTAACCCCTATTTAATATTAACCCCTACACTTGCCCTAATCTTAGCAATGGCCATATCCAGCCTGACAGTAACCTAAGCTTACCTAATCTTGGCAACCAACCCATCTGGCCTAACCCTCGCCTTAGCCCTACACTTACCTAGTCTTAGCAAGCCTTGTCAAAAGCCTAACCTTAGCCCCTGCACTTGCCTAGTCTTAACAATGGCAGCAGTATCAACCTAACCTTAGCCCTACACTTGCCCTAATCTTAACAATAACCCTTGTCTAACCCTAACCTTAACCCATACACTTACCTAATCTTAACAATAACCCATATCTAACCCTAACCTTAACCCACTACACTTACCCTAGCCATATCTAACCCCAACCTTAACCTTGCCTAATCAACCCTTATCTAACCTAGCCTTAACCCTACACTTACCTAATCTTAACAATAACCCTTATCTAACCCTAACCTTAACCCCTACACTTACCTAATCTCAACAATAACCCTTATCTAACCTAAGCATAACCTTAACTTACCCTAATCTTGTAATAGCATATCTAACCCTAGCCTAGCCTTAATAACTCCTAATCTTAATACTAACTAGTTATCCAGCCTAACCTTAACCACTTACCCTAGAATCTTAACAATAACCCTTATCTAGCCTAACCCTCGCCTTAACCCTACACTTACCCTAATCTTAACAATAACCCATATCTAACCTAACCTTAACCCTACACTTACCTAATCTTAACAATAACCCTTATCTAACCTAACCTTAACCCCTACACTTACCTAATCTTAACAATAACCCTTATCTAACCTAACCTTAACCCATACACTTACCTAATCTTAACAATATATCTAACCTAAACCTATAACCACTAGCCTAACCAACTCGCCTTAACCCTACACTTGCCTAATCTCAACAATAGCCCTTATCTAACCCAAACCTTAGCCCTACACTTACCCTAATCTTAACAATAGCCATATCTAACCCTAACCCTAGCCTTAACCCCTACACTTACCTAATCTTAACAATAACCCTTATCAACCTAATATAACCCTACACTTACCTAATCTTAACAATAACCATATCTATCTAAGCCTAACCTTAGCCCCTAATCTTAACAATTGCCTAATCTTAACAATAATCCCTATATCTAACCCTAACCTTAACCCATACACTTACCTAATCTTAACAATATCCATATCTAACCTAACCTTAACCCATACACTTACCCTAATCTTAATGTATATCTAACCCTAACCCTCCCTTATCTTACCCTAATCTCCTAGCCTCTAACCCATAACCCTCACTTACCTAATCTTAACAATAACCCTTATCTAACCCTAGCCTTAACCCCTACACTTACCTAATCTTAACAATCTTAACAATAACCCTTATCTAACCCTAACCTTAACTCCCTGCACTTGCCCTAATCTTAACAATAACCCTTATCTAACCTAACCTTAACCCATACACTTACCTAATCTTAACAATAATCCCTATCTAACCCATAACCCTAATCTTAACCCCTACACTTACCTAATCTTATACACTTACCTAATCTTTCTAACCTAACCTTAACCCTACACTTACCTAATCTTAACAATAACCCTTATCTAACCTAACCTTAACCTAGCCTTAACCCCTATCATTTTCTTTACCATGCATAATCTTAACAATAACCATATCTAACCCCTAACCTTAACCCATACACTTACCTAATCTTAACAATAACCCTTTTCTAACCTAATAATAACCCTACACTTTACCTAATCTTAACAATAACCCTTATCTAATAAACTGTAACCCATACACTTACCCTAATCTTAACAATAACCATATCAACCCATAACTTGCCTAATCTTAAACCCTACACTTACCCTAATCTTAACAATAACCCTTATCCAACCCTAACCTTAACCCCTACACTTACCCTAATCTTTAACCATATAACCCTAGCCCTATCTAAACCCTAACCCTCGTCTTAGCCCTACACTTACCTAATCTTAACAATAACCCTTATCTAACCTAACCTTAACCCCTACACTTACCCTAATCTTAACAATAACCCATATCTACCCTAACCTTAGCCCCTACATCTTCCTATCTATTTGTAGCCTACAATAACCCTTATCTATGACCTAACCTTAACCATACACTTACCTAATCTTAACAATAACCCATATCTAACCCTAACCCTCCTTTAACCACTACACTTACCTAATCTTAACAATAGCCATATCTAACCCAAACCATGACCCTACACTTGCCAAAATCTTAACAATAACCCTTATCTACCTAACCCCTTAACCCCTACACTTACCCTAATCTTAACAATAACCCTTATCTAACCCTAACCTTAACCCCTACTTACCTAAATCTCAGCAATAACCTTATCTAACCCTAAGCATAACCCATACACTTTACCTAATCTTGACAATAACCCTTATCTAACCCTAACCCTAGCCTTAACCCCTACACTTACCTAATCTTAACAATAACCCTTATCCAACCCTAACCTTAACTCCCTACACTTACCCTAATCTTAACAATAACCGTATATGGCCCTAACCCTCGCCTTAACCCCTACACTTACCCTAATCTTAACAATAACCCTTATCTAACCCTAACCTTAACCCCTACACTTACCCTAATCTTAACAATAACCCTTATCTAACCCTAACCTTAACCCCTACACTTACCCTAATCTTAACAATAACCCTTATTTAACCCTAACCTTAACCCATACACTTACCCTAATCTTAACAATAACCCTTATCTAACCCTAAACCTCGCCTTAACCACTACACTTACCCTAATCTTAACAATAACCCTTATCTAACCCAAACCTTAACCCCTACACTTACCCTAATCTTAACAATAACCCTTATCTAACCCTAGCCTTAACTCTTACACTTACCCTAATCTTAACAATAACCCTTATCTAACCCTAACCCTAGCCTTAACCCCTACACTTACCCTAATCTTAACAATAACCCTTATCCAACCTAACCTTAACCCCTACACTTACCCTAATCTTAACAATAACCCTTATCTAACCATAACCTCGCCTTAACCCCTACACTTACCCTAATCTTAACAATAACCCTTATCTAAACCTAACCTTAACCCCTACACTTCCTAATCTTAACAATAACCCTTATCTAACCCTAACCTTAACCCCTACCTTACCTAATCTTAACAATAACCCTTATCTAACCCTGTCCCAACTCCATACACTTACCCTAATCTTAACAATAACCCTTATCTAACCTAACCTCGCCTTAACCCCTACACTTACCTAATCTCAACAATAACCCTTATCTAACCCAAACCTTAACCCCTACACTTACCCTAATCTTAACAATAGCCATATCTAACCCTAATCCTTAACCCCTACACTTACCTAAATCTTAACAATAGCATATCTAACCCTAACCTTAACCCTACACTTGCCTAATCTTAACAATAACCCTTATCTAACCCTAACCTTAACCCCTACACTTACCCTAATCTTAACAATAACCCTTATCTAACCCTAACCTTAACCCATACACTTACCCTAATCTTAACAATAACCCTTATCTAACCCTAACCTTAACCCATGCACTTGCCTAATGTAACAATAACCCTTATCTATTTCCAGCCCTAGCCTTAACCCATACACTTACCTAATCTTAACAATAACCCTTATCTAACCCTAGCCTTAACCCCTACACTTACCTAATCTTAACAATAACCCTTATCTAACCCTAACCTTAACCCCTACACTTACCCTAATCTTAACAATAACCCTTATCTAACCCTAACCTTAACCCATACACTTACCCTAATCTTAACAATAACCCTTATCTAACCCTAACCCTCGCCTTAACCCCTACACTTACCCTAATCTTAACAATAACCCTTTTCTAACCCTAACCTTAACCCCTACACTTACCTAATCTTAACAATAACCCTTATCCAACCCTAACCCTAGCTCTTAACCCCTACACTTACCCTAAATCTTAACAATAACCCTTATCTAACCTAACCTTAACCCATACACTTGCCTAATCTTAACAATAACCCTTATCTAACCTAACCTTAACCCCTACACTTACCTAATCTTAACAATAACCCTTATCTAACCTAACCTTAACCCCTACACTTACCTAATCTTAACAATAACCCTTATCTAACCCTAACCTTAACCCCTACACTTACCTAATCTTAACAATAACCCTTATCTAACCCCTAACCTTAACCCCTACACTTACCTAATCTTAACAATAACCCTTATCTAACCCTAACCTTAACCCCTACACTTACCCTAATCTTAACAATAACCCTTATCTAACCTAACCCTAGCCTTAACCCCTACACTTACCCTAATCTTAACAATAACCCTTATCTACCCTAACCCTAGCCTTAACCCCCTACACTTGCCTAATCTTAACAATAACCCTTATCAACCCTAACCTTAACCCCTACACTTGCCTAATCTTAACAATAACCCTTATCTAACCCTAACCTTAACCCCTACACTTACCCTAATCTCAACAATAAACCTTATCTAACCCTAACCTTAACCCATACACTTACCCTAATCTTAACAATAACCCTTATCTAACCCTAGCCTTAACTCTTACACTTACCCTAATCTTAACAATAACCCTTATCTAACCCTAACCCTAGCCTTAACCCCTACACTTACCCTAATCTTAACAATAACCCTTATCCAACCCTAACCTTAACCCCTACACTTACCCTAATCTTAACAATAACCCTTATCTAACCCTAACCCTCGCCTTAACCCCTACACTTACCCTAATCTTAACAATAACCCTTATCTAACCCTAACCTTAACCCCTACACTTACCCTAATCTTAACAATAACCCTTATCTAACCCTAACCTTAACCCCTACACTTACCCTAATCTTAACAATAACCCTTATCTAACCCTAACCTTAACCCATACACTTACCCTAATCTTAACAATAACCCTTATCTAACCCTAACCCTCGCCTTAACCCCTACACTTACCCTAATCTTAACAATAACCCTTATCTAACCCTAACCTTAACCCCTACACTTACCCTAATCTTAACAATAACCCTTATCTAACCCTAACCTTAACCCCTACACTTACCCTAATCTTAACAATAACCCTTATCTAACCCTAACCTTAACCCCTACACTTACCCTAATCTTAACAATAACCCTTATCTAACCCTAACCTTAACCCCTACACTTACCCTAATCTTAACAATAACCCTTATCTAACCCTAACCTTAACCCATACACTTACCCTAATCTTAACAATAACCCTTATCTAACCCTAACCTTAACCCATACACTTACCCTAATCTTAACAATAACCCTTATCTAACCCCAGCCCTAGCCTTAACCCATACACTTACCCTAATCTTAACAATAACCCTTATCTAACCCTAGCCTTAACCCCTACACTTACCCTAATCTTAACAATAACCCTTATCTAACCCTAACCTTAACCCCTACACTTACCCTAATCTTAACAATAACCCTTATCTAACCCTAACCCTCGCCTTAACCCCTACACTTACCCTAATCTTAACAATAACCCTTTTCTAACCCTAACCTTAACCCCTACACTTACCCTAATCTTAACAATAACCCTTATCTAACCCTAACCCTAGCCTTAACCCTACACTTACCCTAATCTTAACAATAACCCTTTATCTAACCCCTAACCTTAACCCATACACTTGCCCTAATCTTAACAATAACCCATATCTAACCCTAACCTTAACCCCTACACTTACCTAATCTTAACAATAACCCTTATCGAACCCTAACCTTAACCCCTACACTTACCTAATCTTAACAATAACCCTTATCTAACCCTAACCTTAACCCCTACACTTACCCTAATCTTAACAATAACCCTTATCTAACCCTAACCTTAACCCTTACCTTAAGTCTTTTAAATTTCAATCTTCAATGGGTTGACGTCAGAGCTGGGACGTCCCAAGGATCCCAACCATAACAGAAAATCGACCTGTAAGACTGATGCACTGTACAGGAGCGATCAGAGGAAGCAGCTCCTGCGTAACCTCGGTTCATTAGTTATCTAATGAGTTTGTCTTGTCAATGTGTTTTCACACCTCATCCTCCTTCCTCTCACCTGGGGCAGTGCGCTGCATTTAACAGGATAGCATATTAGTTTGTTTGGGCTGAATGCGTAATCAAAAAGAAACTACCGTTGTAAAAGCAGCGAATCATCCTGACATCTTTGTATGATGTCACAAGGCAGGCTATCGTCTTTGATGATGTCACAAGGCAGGCTATGTCTTTGATGATGTCACAAGGCAGGCTATCGTCTTTGATGATGTCACAAGGCAGGCTATGTCTTTGATGATGTCACAAGGCAGGCTATCGTCTTTGATGATGTCACAAGGCAGGCTATGTCTTTGATGATGTCACAAGGCAGGCTATGTCTTTGATGATGTCACAAGGCAGGCTATCGTCTTTGATGATGTCACAAGGCAGGCTATGTCTTTGATTATGTCACAAGGCAGGCTATCGTCTTTGATGATGTCACAAGGCAGGCTATGTCTTTGATTATGTCACAAGGCAGGCTATGTCTTTGATGATGTCACAAGGCAGGCTATCGTCTTTGATGATGTCACAAGGCAGGCTATCGTCTTTGATGATGTCACAAGGCAGGCTATGTTTTTGATGATGTCACAAGGCAGGCTATCGTCTGATTGATTGATGGACTTGTTGATCCACAAACTGAAGATGTTCGAGTAACATGTACCACTTGGAGGAATCAGAATTCTTGCAGAAGTGTTGAATGTGCAAAAAACGAACGGGCAGCCGGGCAACGAATGAAATTACGCAGCACTGCTGCCACGGCAACCTGTCAGGACTGTGCCAATCAAACCCAAACCACAGGCGGTATAATCGTCTTGTCCAGCCTGTTTTAATACAGCTGAGAAGTCCTCTCTCCTCTTCACTATCCAGCTCTCCAGCCCCTTGTACTGAGCCAGGTTTTATAATAGAGCAGATTTTAGAATTGGCTTGGATTTGGATTTTCTTCTCAAAGAATGTACTATAGTAGCCTTCCTCTTCACCGTTCATACAATGCTCTGAACCCTGTGGCTAACCTTAACTGTGTGCTAGATGTCCTCTTCTCCTGCCTGCCTGAATATCCCCCTGCCTTTCTGCCAGACTTGGTTCAAATACTACTTTAAATCATTTCAGATACTGTATCTTTCCTTGATTTAGCTTACCTGTTGCAATATGACCAATAGAACAGTCTTAAAAGTACAAACCACACTCACCTTGCCCTCTGAGCAGGCTACTGCCAACGCTCAAAAGTATTTGAAAGATTTCGAATAGTATTTAAACCCAGGTCTGCGCTTGCCTGCCTCCCTTTGCTTCTTTCAATGGGGATTGAGCCAGAGTGGGCTTATCGTCCTCCACACACTCCTCACCCAGTAAGTGGAATGGATTCTGTACCTCTAGGATTAGTCTCTGAAATATCTACAACAATGCCTGCAGGAAACTGTAATATCTACAACAATGCCTGCAGGAAATAGTTTGGAAAAAGAAGCTCCTACTTTATACGATACATTTTTCTATTTTTCTATTCCCGTGTGTTCACCAATTGGGGGTGTCCCAAATGGCAACCTATAAAGTATATAGTATACAGGGAATAGAGTATAATATACAGGGAAGAGGTTATAGTACACAGGGAATAGAGTATAATATACAGGGAAGAGGGTATAGTATACAGGGAATAGGGTATAGTATACAGGGAATAGGGTATAGTATACAGGAATATGGCATAGTATACAGGGAATAGGGTATAGTATACAGGGAATAGGGTATAGTATACAGGAATATGGCATAGTATACAGGGAATAGGGTATAGTATACATGAAATAGGGTATAGTATACAGGGAATAGGGTATAGTATACAGGGATAGGGCATAGTATACAGGGAATAGGGTATAATATACAGGGAAGAGGGTATAGTATACAGGGAATAGAGTATAATATACAGGGAATAGGTTATAGTATACAGGGAATAGGGTATAGTATACAGGGATAGGGCATAGTATACAGGGAATAGGGTATAATATACAGGGAAGAGGGCATAGTATACAGGGAATAGAGTATAATATACAGGGAATAGGTTATAGTATACAGGAATAGGGCATAGTATACAGGGGAATAGGGTATAGTATACAGGAAATAGGGTATAGTATACAGGGAGTAGGGTTTAGTATATAGGAATAGGGTTTAGTATACAGGAATAGGGTATAGTTTACAGGGAAGGGAACAAGTAATATACAGGGAATATGGTATAGTATACAGGAATATGGTATAGTAATATATATGGAATAGGGTATGGTAATATATGGAATAGGGTATAGTAATATATAGTGTATAGGGTATAGTAACCACAGAATAGGGTATAGTAATATATAGGGAAGAGGGTATAGTAATATATAGGGAATAGGGTATAGTAATATATAGGGAATAGGGTATAGTAATATATAGGGAATAGGGTATAGTAATATACAGGGAATAGGGTATAGTAATATATAGGGAATTGGGTATAGTAATATATAGGGAATAGGGTATAGTAATATATAGGGTATAGTCATGTAAAGGGAATAGGGTATAGTAATATTTATGGAATAGGGAATAGTAATTTTCATGGAATAGGGTATATTATACATGGACTAGGGTATAGTAACATACAGGGAACAGGGTATAGTATACATGGAATAGGATATAGTAATATTTATGGAATAGGGTATAGTATACATGGCATAGGGTATAGTAATATTCATGGAATAGGGTATAGTATACATGTAATAGGGTATAGTAACATACAGGGAATAGGGTATCGTATACATGGAATATGGTACAGTAATATACAGGGAATAGGGTATAGTAATATATAGGGAATAGGGTATAGTAATATATAGGGAATAGGGTATAGTAATATAGGAATAGGGTATAGAATAGGGATATGGGTAATATACAGGATTATAGTAATATATAACATAGTAATACATAGGGAATAGGGTATAATGTATATAGGGAATAGGGTATAGTAATATACAGGGAATAGAAGGTAATACATAGGGAATAGTAATATATAGGGAATAGGGTATAGTAATACATAGGGAATAGGGTATGGTAATATATAGGAATAGGGGATATACAGGGAATAGGGTATAGTAATATATAGGGAATAGGGTATAGTATACATAGGGAATAGGGTATAGTAATATACAGGGAATAGGGTATATTAATATATAGGGAATAGGGTATAGTAATATACAGGGAATAGGGTAATATATAGGGAATAGGTAATAACATAGGGAATAAGAAAGTAATATATAGAGAGTATAGTAATATATAGGGAATAGAGATTACAGGGAATGTATAGTAATATATAGGATAGAGGTATAGTAATATATAGAGATAGGGTATAGTAATACATAGGGAATAGGGTATAGTAATATACAGAATGGGTATAGTAATACATAGGGAATAGGGTATAGTAATATATAGGGGAATAGGGTATAGTAATATATAGGGAATAGGGTATAGTAATATACAGGGGAATAGGGTATAGTAATATCTGGGAATAGGGTATAGTAATATACAGAATAGGGTATAGTAATACATAGGGAATAGGGTATAGTAATATATAGGGAATAGGGTATAGTAATATATAGGAATAGTATATTAATACATAGGGAATAGGGTATAGTAATATACAGAATAGGTATAGTAATATATAGGGAATAGGGTATAGTAATATATAGGGTATAGGGTATAGTAATACATAGGAATAGGGTATAGTAAATACAGGAATAGGGTATAGTAATATAGGGAATAGGTATAGATATAGGGAAAAGGGTATACTGTAATATATAGGAATAGGATTTACTGTAATATACAGAGAATAGGGTATACTGTAATATACAGGGAATAGGTGTATAGTAATATTTCTGGAATAGTGAATAGTAATACAGTCGGAAGATTACTTACAATTTAGCTAAATACATTTAAACTCAGTTTTCACAAATTCCTGACAATTAATTATTGTAAAAATCTTAGGTCAGTCTTAGGTCAGTCAAGTCTTAGGTCAGTTAAGATCACCACTTTATTTTAAGAATGTGAAATGTCAGAATAATTGTAGAGAGAATGATTTATTTAAACTTTTATTTCTTTCATCACATTCTCAGTGGGTCAGACGTTTACATACACTCAATTAGTAATTGGTACCATTGCCTTTAAATTGTTTAACTTGGGTCAAATGTTTTGGGTAGCCTTCCACAAGCTTCCCACACTAAGTTGGTTGAATTTTGGCCTATTTCTCCTGACAGAGCTGGTGTAACTGAGTCAGGTTTGTAGGCCTCCTGCTCGCAACATGCTTTTTCAGTTTTGCCCACAAATGATCTATGGTATTGGAGGTCATGTATTTTGTGATGGCCACTCCAATACCTTGACTTTGTTGTCCTTAAGTCATTTATGGAAGTATGCTTGGGGTCATTGTCCATTTGGAAGACCCATTTGCACCAAGCTTTAACTTCCTGACTGATGTCTTGAGATGTTGCTTCAATATATCTGCATAATTTTCTCCCTCATGACGCCATCTATTTTTGTGAAGGCACCAGTCCTCCTGCAGCAAATCATCCCACAACATGATGCTGCCACCCCGTGCTTCACGGTTGGGATGGTATTCTTCGGCTGTGTGGTCCCATGGTGTTTATACTTGCATACTCTTGTTTGTATAGATGAACGTGGTACCTTCAGGCATTTGGAAAATGCTCCCAAGGATGAACCAGACTTGTGGAGGTCTACAATTCTTTTTCTGAGGTCTTGGCTGATTTATTTTGATTTTCCCATGATGTCAAGCAAAGAGGCAGTGAGTTCGAAGGTAGGCCTTGAAATAGATCTACAGGTACACCTCCAATTGACTCAAATGATGTTAATTAGAAGCTTCTAAAGCCATGACATCAATTTCTGGAATTTCCAAAACTGTTTAAAGGCACAGTCATTTAAATGTATGTAAACTTCTGACCCACTGGAATTGTGATACAGTGGGTCAAGTTGCTGACTGTGCTGCCTAGCTGGTTGCAGAGAATTCCAGAGGTGATGATAAGTAACTTTAAACCTCTGAGTAACGCATCATTTGGAGTGTACCGCAACAGATCTATTTCAGGCCTCGAACTCGCTGCCTCTTTAGCATTCATCGTAAAGAAAACCTCAATAAATCGGCCAGATGAAAGATTGTGGGCGGTCTGGTTCTGAGCATTCAGGTAGCACTGGTTTGTTTAAACGAACAGGTAGTAGCAAACGCAGGTTTTACGGCAGAAGATGCCGTGGCTTGGTGTTTTGTATTATTGAGGACTGTGCACTTTCTGGGCAGATGGAAGTCATGGGAAGAAAATTATGCGGCGAGCGGCGTCTCAGACATCGGTCGGGAAGTTAAGCTGATTTGCAAATAACTCCCAGTGGACGAACTGAGCGTAAGCTCCGTAGGTGACGGAACGACGGAAGTCAGACCGTTGAATTGGCCGTCGCAAAGCCATGGGCCTCGTACAGATCGTTTGTGAATGAGCTTTGAAGGCGTAATTTAGCGACGAGGCCTACAGGCCGCGACCGTTACGCCGGCTGTCGGAAATGGGCTGATGAGAGAAACGTGGAAGGCTTCACCCAGAGCATTTGACCCAAGTAATTTAAGGCAATGTACCAATTATAATTGAGTATTATATAGCTCTGACCACTGAGAAATGAAAGAAATAAAAAGTTTAAATAAATCATTCTCTCTACAGTATTCTGACATTTCATTCTTAAATAAAGTGGTGAACAACACAAATTTTGTCGAGGTGTGAGAGCAGTTTGCGCTGGGGTGAAGTGATCTTTCGTTGTACTATTCGCTGTTCGAAATATTGCTATGCACTTATTCCTAATATTTGGTATGCCTATTCTTTCTGCCATTATATTACGGTAGATCTATTTCTATCATTCACGGTGCCACTCCGCATATGTTATTATGCCCCTGTTCCTATGTGTGCTATGCCTATAACAATGTTCATCTTCTGTTCTATGTCGATATATGCCTATGCCTATATGCCTATTCCTATATGTGCTATGCCACATTCTGTGTGACTCTTCTTTGTTCATAATGTTGTTATTGCCTTACATTCACACTGTGTGCTATGCCTGTTCTGTATGTTAGCATAGCACATTCTATGTGTTATCTTACACGTGTTGCTGCACATTCTGTGTTGCTATGCCTATTCCTAATATTAACATATACTATTCTATATGATACTATGCCTGTTCTATTATAAACCACTGACTCTGCAATGTCTTGTACCCTGTTCTGTAATATTATATGCTATTCACAATATTACTATGCCTATTCTGTATGTTCACTTGTGCCTGTTCTAGTAATATGCTATGCCTATTCTGTGATACTTATGCCCTGTTCTATGTGCTGCTGCCTGTTCTATGTTGCTAGCCTTTTATTCATAATGACCCTTGTTCACATATCATTCTTTAGTGCCTGTTCTATGTGCCCAGCACATTTATATATATTATGCCTGTTCACATATGCCCTGTTCTGTGTGCTATGCCCTGTTCACACTATGTGTTGCTGTGCCCTGTTCACAATAATATACTAGCCTGTTCTATGCCACGCTAGCACATTTCTGTGACATTATGCCTGTTCACTAGTATGTTGCTGTATTACATATCAAACATTGCCCCCTTTTATTCTATTATATTATATTTATTCTATATGTGCCTTGCCCTGTTCACTGACAACCTATTACTATGCCTGTTCTATGTGCTATGCCTGTTTTTATGTATTGCTATGACACATTTCTGTATCTATTACTATGCCATGTTCACAGCATCTGCTATGCCCCTGTTCCTGTGGCTGTTGCCCTGTTCATGACCCAGCATACTTTGTTTATGTATTATATGCCTGACTACGCATGTGCCCAGCCTTTTATTCTATATCATTCATGTCGCCCTGTTCACGCTGTATTGCTGACCGCCGCTGTTCATGATGCCTGTTCGCAGTGTTATCAGCCTTTGTGCATGACATGTAGCCTGTTCACATGGTGTGCCCTTGCCCATATTATGCCTTGCCTGTTCCATGAAATGTTGTAATCTGTCATGCTGCTACTTACACATGTGTGCCGGTCAGCAACATGCCTATTCCAATGGTATTCCTATTCATGCCTATGCCTATTCCTTGCATGGTACCTATGTATTCTATGTGCTATGCTTGATTCTATGTTGCTGGCGCTGTTCACCCATTATGTGCTGCATGCTTACATTCTGTAATATTGCTAGCTTTTATTCTATCTTTCTTTTTGCATGTTGCTTATGCCCTGTTCTATATTACTTGTGCCTATGCATACATATATTATTTTGTTCCGCTGCTGTGCCTGTTCCGCTATGTATTGCTATGCCATGTTCTGGTATCTATGCCATATTCCTGTGTGTTCCCCTTCCTGTGAGCTATCTTACATTTCTGTGCTAGAGCCTGTTCACTGTAGCAGGCCACTGCTCATATTGCATGCTATGCCCTGTTTCTAATATGCTTATACTTACATTCTGTGTGCTATAGCCTGTTCTTCATGACACCATTCTGTTGTATTCTGGCAATACTTCTTCTTGCACCCATGACATGTTCCTGCCTGTTCACTGGCAATATATAGCCCCTGTCTGGCATGCTTGCTATTACCTGGCAATATATTCCTGTATGTCTTCCTGTGTATGTGCCTGTTCCTGTATGCTGTCTTTACAATCGCTATGCCTACATTCCTGTATGCTATGCCTATTTCATCGCTCTTTCCTATTCCTGTATCTTATGTTGTGCTGTGCCTATTCATGCTTGCCTATTTCGCAAGCATGCTATGCCGTATTCCTATGCTGCTGCCTATTCCTAATGCTATGCCTATTCTGTAATATATACCTCTTTCATAATATATTATACTCATTCCCCTGTGTGCTATAACCTCTTCCTGTATATTCTATTCCTGTATACTTTATAGGTTGCCATTGGGACCCAGTGTGTGAATAGAAAAATGAAGCCGGTATTTTCCTGCGGGCGACGTTAACAATTGGCCGGTTTCCTGCTGGTGAGAGACTAATCTAGGTACAGAATCCATTCCGCACTGGGTGGTGAGCGATCAAGTACTCTGGCTCAATCCCCGTTGGCGAGCGAGGGGGCGAGCAAGCGGGCGAGATTACAGGTTTTAAATACTATTAGAAATCTTTCAAATGCTGAGCGTTGGCAGCTTTACCTCGAAGAGAGCATTGACGGACTGCCCTTTGTTCTATTGATGTGCATTGAATAACTGGGAAGATACAGTATCTGAAATGATTTAAGTAATGTTGAACAAGTCGGCGAAAGTGCGGGGGAATATTCAGGCAGGCGGGAAGAAGAGGACACAACGGGGTTATGAACGGTGAAGGAAGGCTACTATATGCATTCTTTGAGGAAGAAAATCAAATCAAGCCAATTCTGCTCTATTATAAGGCCTGGCTCATTTTGGGGCTGAGCGGATAGTGAGAGAGGAGGAAGACTCGGCTGTATTGAAACGGAACGAACAGGTGATTGCTGCCTGATTGGATAACGAACAATTGCCGTGACGGCAGTGCTGCTAGTTGCCCGTAGCGATTCGTTTTGCATTGGCAGCTGCCACTCCAGAGTGACGCTCGAACGTCGTGTTGTGGATCGGCAGGTGTCAGGCGATATTGCCTTGTGATCGTCAAAAACATGGCCTGCCTGTGTTTTATCATCAAAGGCAATACTGCCTGTATTTCATCTCGAAATGGCCTACCTTTGTGACATCATCAGGCATAGCCTGCGCTATGACATAATCGAACGCCAACTGACATCATCAAAGAGCAATAGCCTACTGTAACGACATAATCAAGGTTTATAGCCTGCTGTATTCATCAAAAAACGATAACCTACCTGACTGTCATCAAGGCATAGCCTGCTGTGTTTCATCGTCTTACTGCCTTCAACGAACGTCATCGAAGGCGATGGCCTGCCTTGTGAACAATCATCAAGACATGGCCTGCTGCTGTGATGCATCATCGAAGGCGACCTGCGCTTACAACCGTTCCGTCATCGAACTGTGTTTTTCATCATCAAGACGATAGCCTACCTTGTGAGCATCATGCAAGATGTCCGGGAGGATTAAGCTGCTTTGCTTGACAGTTTCTTTTTGATGCGCTTCAGCAATAATGCAGTCTGGTCAAATGCGGCGCTGCCAGGTGAGGTGGTGTGCACATTGACAAGACAAGCTCATTGAATAACTAATGGTGCCGGTACGCAGGGAGCTGCTCTACGATAGGCTCTGTACATTGCGTCGGTAATTTCTGTTATGGTGAGGTCACTGGACGTCAGCTTTCTGACGTCAACCCCAGTTGAGGAAATTTAAAGACCCAGGTAAGGGTTAGGTGGGGTTGAATGGGGTTATTGTTAAGATTGGGAGCGGGGTGGCAGGGGTTGGAGGTGGGGTTAGACCAAGGGTTATTGTTAGATTGGTAAGTGTGGGAGGTGGGGTGGGGGTGGTAGCTCAGGGTTATTGTTAAGATTGGGAGGCGGGTAACAGGGGGTTGGGACCAGGGTTGATGGGGTTATTATTAAGACAGAGATCCAGTGTATGAGGTTGGAGGCCCAGGGTTAGATATGGTTAGTTACATTGTTGTTGTTATTTGTGTGGGGGGCGGAGTGTGTATGTGTAGCCTTCTTCGCCTAAAGCGAGAGATGCTGTCAGCTATCTGTGCCACTCACCTGTACTCTATCACTCATGTTTGCTCTATATATATATTATTATTATACCTTTATTGGCTGTATTATATAGAGCTCTATATATTTCTCTGCTGCTGTCTTCTATATATAAGATACCTTCTACCATCATTTATATATATCAAGCTGTGTGTGTGTGTGTGTGTGTGTGTGTGGCCTTGTTATTATTGTATTCCTATATACCTTCTATATATATAGTGTGTATGTGTGGCGTAAGCTAGTGCTGTGTGCATTTGTGTGTGTATGTGTGTGTATGTGTGCATTACATTACTCCCATTATTATTATCTATTCACTGTATATATATACCATGTGTGTATTATTATTACTATCAATATTACATTATTATTTTATTATTATTATTATTATTGTAGTGTGTGTGTATTATTATTGCATATATATATTTCTAAATAATAGCTAATATATATTATTATTATATTATTGACTATTATTATTGGCGAGAAAGCTATTGTGTGCAGCTACATTGTGCCCTATTTGTCTATTATTATTATTAATATATAAGCTCACACTATGTCTAACAACTCTATAAAATACTCTTTATATATATATTATACCAGTATTATTATAACGCTGTGGCCTATTTATTTGTTGCTATTTATTGTGCTGTAGTATTATTGTATTATTTATTATTATGTGTTCATGTGTGTATTATTGCCATGCTGTGTGTGTGTGTTATTATTATTACAGCCCATTGTGTGTGTGTGTGTGTATTATTTATTATTATTGTGTGTGCCGCCCCGTGTGCATCTATTATTGTACTACTATTGTAATACTATTGTGTGTGTGTGTGTGGCCATTATTATTATTATTATTGTTGTGTGTGACGGCTGGCCTGTTATGTATTTGTGTATTATTATGTATTATTTTGGCCCTATTATTATTGTGTGTGCCGTTGTGTGTGTGTGTTGTATTGTGCGTGCCGCATATTATTATTATGTGATTATTATTGTGTGTGTATTATTATTATTATTATTGTTATTATTATTATACCTATTATTATTATTCTTTATTATTATTGTTATTACATACCTTGTTGTGCCAGCCTATATGTCTATTGCTATTATTATATGTGTGTATTATTATTATAGTTGTGTGTGTGTGTTGTGTATATTATTATATTATTACTGTTGTGTGATGTTATTATTGTGTGTGTGTGTGTGTGAGTATTGTGTGTGTGTGTGTGTGGTCAATGTTTATGTGTGTGTATGTATAAGTAGCTATTGTGTGTGGTGTGTTGTTGTTATTAATATTATTGTGTGTGTGTGTGTGTGTGTAGTTGTGTGTGTGTGTGTGTGTGTGTGTGTGTGTATTGTGTGTGTATTATTATTATTGTGTGTGTTTATTGTATTGCTATTGTGTGTGTGTGTGTGTGTGTGTGCGTGCGTGTATTGTGTGTGTGTGTTGTTATTGTATTATTATTCGTGTTGTAGTGTGTGTGTGTGTGTGTGTGTGTATTCTTATTATTATTATTATTGTGTTATTATTATTGTGTGTGTGTGTGTTGTTGTGTGTGTGTATGTGTGTCATTATTATTGTCGTGTGTGTGTGTGTGCGTGTGTTATGTATGTATTGTGTGTGTTGTTATTGTGTGTGTGTGTGTGTAGTGCTGTGTGTGTGTGTGTGTGTGTGTGTGTGTGTGTGTGTGTGTGTGTGTACTATTGTGTGCCATTGTGTATTATTATTGTATTTGTTGTATGTGTGTATTGTGTGTGTGTGTGTGTGTGTGTGTATTTAATACCCCTTTTATTATTGCCATGTATTATTGTGTGTGTTAATATATTATTATTATTATTATTATTACATTGTATTATTATGACCATTACCAGCCACTGTATTGTGTGTGTGTATATGTGTTATTATTGTATTGTATTATTGTATTATTGTATTGTGTGTGTGTTATATATATATTGTGTACAATATTATTATTATTATTATTGTATTTATTATTATTGTT
>NW_026289507.1:0-14481 GCF_023373465.1 Oncorhynchus keta
TAGGAAGCTCTCTCATCCATTTATATGTAGATGATACACTCTTATACTCATCCATTTATATGTCGATGATACAGTCTTATACTCATCCATTTATATGTAGATGATACAGTCTTATACTCATACAGTCTTATACTCATCCATTTATATGTAGATTATACACTCTTATACTCATACAGTCTTATACTCATCCATTTATATGCAGATGATACAGTCTTATACTCATACAGTCTTATACTCATCCATTTATATGTAGATGATACAGTCTTATACTCATCCATTTATATGTAGATGATACACTCTTATACTCATACAGTCTTATACTCATCCATTTATATGCAGATGATACAGTCTTATACTCATACAGTCTTATACTCATCCATTTATATGTAGATGATACAGTCTTATACTCATCCATTTATATGTAGATGATACACTCTTATACTCATACAGTCTTATACTCATCCATTTATATGCAGATGATACAGTCTTATACTCATACAGTCTTATACTCATCCATTTATATGTAGATGATACAGTCTTATACTCATCCATTTATATGTAGATGATACACTCTTATACTCATACAGTCTTATACTCATCCATTTATATGCAGATTAAACAGTCTTATACTCATACAGTCTTATACTCATCCATTTATATGTAGATGATATGTAGATGATACAGTCTTATACTCATCCATTTATATGCAGATGATACAGTCTTATACTCATCCATTTATATGTAGATGATACAGTCTTATACTCATCCATTTATATGTAGATGATACAGTCTTATACTCATCCATTTATATGTAGATGATACAGTCTTATACTCATCCATTTATATGAAGATGATACAGTCTTATACTCATCCATTTATATGTAGATGATACAGTCTTATACTCATCCATTTATATGTAGATGATACAGTCTTATACTCATCCATTTATATGTAGATGATACAGTCTTATACTCATCCATTTATATGTAGATGATACAGTCTTATACTCATCCATTTATATGTAGATGATACAGTCTTATACTCATCCATTTATATGTAGATGATACAGTCTTATACTCATCCATTTATATGAAGATGATACAGTCTTATACTCATCCATTTATATGTAGATGATACAGTCTTATACTCATCCATTTATATGTAGATGATACAGTCTTATACTCATCCATTTATATGTAGATGATACAGTCTTATACTCATCCATTTATATGCAGATGATACAGTCTTATACTCATCCATTTATATGTAGATGATACAGTCTTATACTCATCCATTTATATGCAGATGATACAGTCTTATACTCATCCATTTATATGTAGATGATACAGTCTTATACTCATCCATTTATATGTAGATGATACAGTCTTATACTCATCCATTTATATGTAGATGATACAGTCTTATACTCATCCATTTATATGTAGATGATACAGTCTTATACTCATCCATTTATATGTAGATGATACAGTCTTATACTCATCCATTTATATGTAGATGATACAGTCTTATACTCATCCATTTATATGTAGATGATACAGTCTTATACTCATCCATTTATATGTAGATGATACAGTCTTATACTCATCCATTTATATGTAGATGATACAGTCTTATACTCATCCATTTATATGTAGATGATACACTCTTATACTCATCCATTTATATGTAGATGATACAGTCTTATACTCATCCATTTATATGTAGATGATACACTCTTATACTCATCCATTTATATGTCGATGATACACTCTTATACTCAGCTGGCCCCTCACCGGATTTGGTGTTAAAAGCTCTACAACAAAGCTTTCTTATTATCTAACAAGCTTTCTCTACCCTTAACCTTGTTCTGAACACCTCCACAACAAAGGTAATGTGGTTTGGTAAGAATAATGCCCCTCTCCCCACAGGTGTGATTACTACCTCTGGTTTAGAGCTTGAGGTAGTTGTTACGGATACAATTATCCTGTGTGTGTGTATGTATCCTGTGTTGTTTTCTCTCCTTCTCCCCTCACAGGTGAAAATAATCACTCCCCAATCAGTCACCAATCCAATCATCAATCAGAAGACACACCTCCTCCTGTTTCCTACCCAATCACAGTTCCTTTTCCTTGGTTTAAAAACCCTGTCAGTTGTTTGCTCTAGAGCTCAATCTCTCTGTAAATGCCATGTCTGTAGGTCTCTGTGTTTCACTCTCTCTTTGTGTATTAACCTCTCTTTTGTTTAAGCACCTCCATAGCACTTTGTCATCACCTGTGAGTATTGTTTTTGGTCATGGTGTTTGTTTGTTTGCTGGTGGGAAAAGGGGGAAACCAAGACAAGTCGCCCATGGGCATACACTACCCGTAGGTAGACTTTGTTAAATACACTAGTTAGAACTGGGCGGACCACCCCCTGTATTTTTGGTTAGTTAGTTAGCTGTTGTTAAAGTAGGCTAGTCTAGCTTAGGGGTGTTTTTGAATACTTATTGTTTCTTTCCTTGGGTCCAGCTCAGCCCCTTTTCCTGCTCCCCCCATTACCGTGTGTTTATTAATAAACCCTGAGTTTGACGGTAGATTTCAGTTGTCCTGGTTATTTCGTTCACACTTTCACTTTGTCACTATTATAATTTGATATTTGAGTTATGTTACGGGTCTCATTACCATCCCCCCTAGACTGTCGGGCCAAAAGGGATTCATAACATAAGTGGGGGCTCGTCCGGGATTTGTCTTTACTGACACCCATGCCGCTCATGTCGATTGTTGTAGTGGTATAGTTCAGTGTTGACCGTTATATGTGAGGTAGCATTAGTGTTTGCTATTTTCTTTGAAGTAGTGTAAAATTACTACTTTTGATTTGAAATCCTTTTTGGATAACCCTTCGTGGGATTTAATGACCTTGGCTGACCATTATTCAGTATCGATTCCACAGAATGTAGTTAAGTCGGAGGTTAAAAAGCTAGTGTTAAATGTATTGTTGGAAGAGCAGGTGCTTGTGTTACCGCTGCCTGAGCCTACTACCCCTGTAGCGGATGTTGCTGCTCCTGTAAGCCCATTGGTGTCTGATAATGAGGGCGAGGCTAAAACACCAGCCACATTGTCCCGTTTTAATCCACTCTCCCCACTGTCAAACGGTGATGCCAGGAGGGATGTCCGTTTAGCACAGTTCCAACTGGAGGCGGAAGAGAGAGCCCAAATTAGGCGAGAGACTCTCCAGTTGGAGATGTATCAAATTGAGGCAGAAAAAGAACGAGAACAGCGGCAGTTAGATTTGGAGATGTGTAAAATTGAGGCAGAAAAAGAATGAGAACAGCGGCAGTTAGATTTGGAGATGTGTAAAATTGAGGCAGAAAAAGAACAGTGGCAGATGACGTTTAAAATGCGCCAGATGGAACTAGAGACAGTGAGGCTAGCCTCCGGTCCTGCTGTCACTGTTAGTGAGTCGTCCTCACCTGCTGTGTCCTCAAACACATTTGACATTAGTAGGCAGATTGCCTTAGTACCTTTGTTCATAGAGTCGGAGGTTGACTCCTATTTTTGTGTATTTAAGCGTATAGCCGTAGCATTGAAATGGCCTGGAAGAGGTATGGTGCCTATTACTTTAGTGTAAATTAACTGGTAAAGCCCAAGAGGTTTTCTTAGCGCTACCTCTGGAGGACAGTTTGAATTATGAAGTGGTCAAAGCTACTGTTCTTCGTGCCTATGAGCTTGTGCCTGAGGCATACCGACAGAGATTTAGGTCTCATAGAAAGTCTTCTAGTAAGACTTATGTGGAATTTGCTAGAGACAAGGGAAATCTGTTTGATAAATGGCATGCTGCTAGTAAGGTAACTGATTTCAACTCTCTCCGGGAGTTAATCTTGTTGGAAGAGTTTAAAAATGCTTACCCAACGCATTATAGTTTACCTAAACGAACAGAAAGTATCCTCCCTGGCAGAAGCGTCTGTGTTGGCAGACGAGTTTGTGTTGACGCACAAGAGTGTGTTTTCGGCTCAAACTGAGAGTAGAGCCACTGAGTTTCCTACTTTTAGCCCTAGTCGGCCAGCAGTAGTATATCAAGCACGCCAGAAGAATGAGCGTCCCTGTTTCTATTGTCATAAAGTGGGACATATGATTAATGATTGCTTCATGCTTAAACGCAAACAAGGGATGCTCTCTGCCAAGCCACCAACAGGTCTTGGTCTAATTCGTACGGTTGTGAGGTCTGCAACAAAACAGGTGCCTCGGGTAACTGTAGTTTGAAAGTCTCAGTCCCCGACCGCCGTTATGAACCATTCATTTTCGAAGGATTTGTGTCCCTAACGAATGACGGCTGCCTCAGCGTCCGGTTAAAATCCTTAGAGTTACTGGTGCGGCGCAGTCGTTTATATTGTCTGATGTGTTGCCCTTATCTGACGATACATACTGTGGTTCCAGTGTGTTAGTGCAGGGTATTGAAATGGGTTTTGTGCCATTGCACTTTGTGAAAGTACACTGAGTTAATCAGTGGAATATTCAGGGTGGGGGTACGTCCTATGTTGCCAGTGAAAGGTGTGACCTTTATAATGGGTAATGATATTGCCGGAGGAAAAGTAGTACCCGTATTGGAAGTATTGGATAAAAGTGACCACTCTCTCTCGAATGAGCTGGCACAGAGTTATCCACATGTGTTCCCCGCTTGTGCTGTCACTCGTGCTCAGGCACGACAAGAGGGTGACGTGATAGATTTGTTCAAACACTGTTCTGTTCAAAGAGGTTGATTAAGAGGATGGATTGTGTGATACCTCTGAGAAGCTGATCACCTCTGACAAACAGCCCAGGAAAGAATCAAAGAACGTTGAACTTATTGCTGATGCAATACAGTTACCAGTCACTCGTGAGCAGCTGATTGCTAACCAAAAGGTTGACAACAAGCTTGCTAAATGTTTTTCTAGTGCTGTCTCATTGGAAGATGTGAAGAAGAAGAAGAACGTGGCTTACTTCATTGATGGTAATCTCCTCATGCGTAAATGGAAATCCCATGTTGACGTGTGTGGAGTTTGGAATGCTGTTTACCAAATAGTGATTCCTACAGCCTTTCGACAAAATGTGTTATCCCTTGCTCCTGATCACCAGTGGTCTGGTCATTTAGGGATTACAAAGACTTATGATCGGATCCTTTGACATTTCTTTTGGCCGGGTTTAAAACAAGATGTGGCTCAGTTCTGTCGGACATGTCATGTGACAGGAAAAACCAAATCAGGTTATTCCTCCCGCTCCTCTTTGTCCCATACCTGTCATAGGTGAACCATTCGAGCATGTGGTGGATGATTGTGACGGACCGTTACCGAAGACAAAATCGGGTAACCAGTTTTTGTTAACGATTATGTGTATGGCTACAAGATACCCCGAGGCCATTCCTCTGCGAAGGATTACAGCCCCGGTAGTGAGTAAAGCCTTAATAAAATTCTTCACGACATTCGGGTTACCTAAGGTGGTACAAAGCGATCAAAGTACCAATTTCCTATCCAAGCTCTTCAAGCAGGTGTTAAAATCCTTATCAATTATGCACCGTGTGTCAAGCGCCTAACACCCAGAGTCTCAGGGTGCGCTTGAAAGATGGCATCAGACACTGAAGTCTATGCTACGTAAATATTGTTTGGAATATGAGAAAGATTGAGATGAGGGAGTTCCTCTAGTTTTGTTTGCTGCTCGTGAAACTGTGCAGGAGTCCCTATGTTTCAGCCCGGCTGAACTGGTGTTTGGTCACACAGTGAGAGGACCAATGAAAGTCCTTAAAGAACAGTTCTTGTCCCAAGAGTTGTGTACAGGAGACGAGAATGGGTTGGACTACGTTAGTCGCTCGTGAGCGCCTACACCAAGCTTGTGCTCTCGCAAAGGAAGCTCTGTCTTCCTCACAGAGGAGCATGAAAAGACACTATGATACTATGATAAAGAGGCTGTTTCTCGCCCACTACAGCCAGGCGAACAAGTACTGGTGTTATTACCTCCACACTCGACGTGGCCGCGGCCACCCTAATCTCTCCCTCCAGTCCTCGACTTCTGGCACTGACGGAAACATGGATCACCACAGATAACACTGCTACTCCCATCGTTTCTTCGTCCGCCCACGTGTTCTCGCACACCTCGAGAGCTTCTGGTCAGCGGGTGGTGGCACCGATCCTCATCTCTCCCAAGTGGTCATTCTCTTTCTCCCTCACCCATCTGTCTATCGCCTCCTTTGAACCCATGCTGTCACAGTTACCAGCCCTTTCTGCTTAACATCCTTATCATTTATCGCCCTCCAGGTTCCTCGAGAGTTCATCAATGAGCTTGATACCTTGATAAGCTCCTTTCCTGAGGACGGCTCACCTCTCACAGTGCTGGGCGACTTTAACCTCCCCACGCCTACCTTTGACTCATTCCTCTCTGCCTCCTTCTTTCCACTCCTCCTCTTTTGACCTCACCTCTCACCTTTCCCCCCCACTCACAAGGCAGGCAATACGCCGACCTCATCTTTACTAGATGCTGTTCTTCCACTAACCTCATTGCAACTCCTCCAAGTCTCCGACCACTACCTTGTATCCTTTTCCCTCTCGCTCTCATCTAACACCTCCCACACTGCCCCTACTCGGATGGTATCGCGCCGTCCCAACCTTCGCTCTCTCCCCCGCTTCTCTCTCCTCTTCCATCCTATCATCTCTTCCCTCTGCTCATACCTTCTCCAACCTATCTCCTGATTCTGCCTCCTCAACCCTCCTCTCCTCCCTTTCTGCATCCTTTGACTCTCTATGTCCCCTATCCTCCAGGCCGGCGCGGTCCTCCCTCCCGCCCGTGGCTCGACGACTCATTGCGAGCTCACAGAACAGGGCTCCGGGCAGCTGAGCGGAAATGGAGGAAAACTCGCCTCCCTGCGGACCTGGCATCCTTTCACTCCCTCCTCTCTACATTTTCCTCCTCTGTCTCTGCTGCTAAAGCCATTTTCTACCACTCTAAATTCCAAGCATCTGCCTCTAACCCTAGGAAGCTCTTTGCCACCTTCTCCTCCCTCCTGAATCCTCCCCCCCCTCCTCCCTCTCTGCAGATGACTTCGTCAACCATTTTGAAAAAGAAGGTCGACGACATCCGATCCTCGTTGCTAAGTCAAACGGCACCGCTGGGTTCTGCTCACACTGCCCTACCCTGTGCTCTGACCTCTTTCTCCCCTCTCTCTCCAGATGAAATCTCGCGTCTTGTGACGGCCGGCCGCCCAACAACCTGCCCGCTTGACCCTATCCCCTCCTCTCTTCTCCAGACCATTTCCGGAGACCTTCTCCCCTACCTCACCTCGCTCATCAACTCATCCCTGACCGCTGGCTACGTCCCTTCCGTCCTCAAGAGAGCGAGAGTTGCACCCCTTCTGAAAAAACCTACACTCAATCCCTCCGATGTCAACAACTACAGACCAGTATCCCTTCTTTCTTTTCTCTCCAAAACTCTTGAACGTGCCGTCCTTGGCCAGCTCTCCCGCTATCTCTCTCTGAATGACCTTCTTGATCCAAATCAGTCAGGTTTCAAGACTAGTCATTCAACTGAGACTGCTCTTCTCTGTATCACGGAGGCGCTCCGCACTGCTAAAGCTAACTCTCTCTCCTCTGCTCTCATCCTTCTAGACCTATCGGCTGCCTTCGATACTGTGAACCATCAGATCCTCCCTCTCCACCCTCTCCGAGTTGGGCATCTCCGGCATGGCCCACGCTTGATTGCGTCCCTACCTGACAGGTCGCTCCTACCAGGTGGCGTGGCGAGAATCTGTCTCCTCACCACGCATCTCACCACTGGTGTCCCCCAGGGCTCTGTTCTAGGCCCTCTCCTATTCTCGCTATACACCAAGTCACTTGGCTCTGTCATAACCTCACATGGTCTCTCCTATCATTGCTATGCAGACGACACACAATAATCTTCTCCTTTCCCTTCTGATGACCAGGTGGCGAATCGCATCTCTGCATGTCTGGCAGACATATCAGTGTGGATGACGGATCACCACCTCAAGCTGAACCTCGGCAAGACGGAGCTGCTCTTCCTCCCGGGAAGGACTGCCCGTTCCATGATCTCGCCATCACGGTTGACAACTCCATTGTGTCCTCCTCCCAGAGCGCTAAGAACCTTGGCGTGATCCTGGACAACACCCTGTCGTTCTCAACTAACATCAAGGCGGTGGCCCGTTCCTGTAGGTTCATGCTCTACAACATCCGCAGAGTACGACCCTGCCTCACACAGGAAGCGGCGCAGGTCCTAATCCAGGCACTTGTCATCTCCCGTCTGGACTACTGCAACTCGCTGTTGGCTGGGCTCCTGCCTGTGCCATTAAACCCCTACACTCATCCAGAACGCCGCAGCCCGTCTGGTGTTCAACCTTCCAAGTTCTCTTCACGTCACCCCGCTCCTCCGCTCTCTCCACTGGCTTCCAGTTGAAGCTCGCATCCGCTACAAGACCATGGTGCTTGCCTACGGAGCTGTGAGGGGAACGGCACCTCAGTACCTCCAGGCTCTGATCAGGCCCTACACCCAAACAAGGGCACTGCGTTCATCCACCTCTGGCCTGCTCGCCTCCCTACCACTGAGGAAGTACAGTTCCCGCTCAGCCCAGTCAAAACTGTTCGCTGCTCTGGCCCCCAATGGTGGAACAAACTCCTCACGACGCCAGGACAGCGGAGTCAATCACCACCTTCCGGAGACACCTGAAACCCCACCTCTTAAGGAATACCTAGGATAGGGATAAGTAATCCTTCTCACCAGGATCTTCACTGTCAGCTCGTTTCTCTGGTCCTTATTTAATTTAAAAGAAAATAAGTGAAACTATGTGCTTCAAACTCCTGATAGACAACGCCAATCTCGTGTGTGTCACATTAACATGTTGAAAGCTTACCACACCCGACCCATCACACAATTAGAGTTCAGGAAGGTACTGCGGTCTCCTCTGCTACTACTGCTATGATAGTGGACTGTCATATTGATGATGTTGATGGATTGGAGTTGCGCAATACTCAGCAGCAGTGTGTTAGATTGCCGAACTCAGAAATGCTGCTGTCTATCCAATCCGGTCTGGTTCATTTAACGGACGGACAGGCCGATGATATTGTGAGGCTACTACACAGTTTTCCATGTCTCTTTAATGACGTTCCTACTCGCACAAACGTGTTGGAACATGACATTAATGTTGGAAATGCTACACCTATCAAGCAACACCCATATCGTATCGACGCTTCAAAGAGGAAGATAATGAGGGATGAGGTGAGAAATTTGTTGGAGAATGACCTGGCTAAGCCAAGTTCCAGCCCTTTGAGTTCTCCTTGCATTCTGGTTTCTAAACCTGATGGTACGTCCAGATTATGTACGGATTATCGAAAGGTAAATTCTGTCACTATTAAAATTTGCATGAGTTATGTTACGGGTCTCATTACCATCCCCCTTTTGACTGTCGGGCCAAAAGGGATTCGTAACAGTAGTCAACACATACTGTAACGGTTTTGACTTGAGGTTATTATTTATAGGGGTGCCAGGTAGGTTGTGCCTACCAGAGAAAACATTGGTTTCTCCTTTTTAGTTTGGGTGGGAATGAGTCCCATCTGGTCCGTCAAGTCTACACCAATACAAAGGACTTATGTAAAAGTCAGGATGGAAATAAACTTTTCATAAACCCTTAAAACATTGGAAAGAACTTCAAAAACAACTATATTCTGTTGCGTGGGTTGTATTAGCAACAACAATGATTATACACACACACACATATATAATAATATCACAATGAGTTCTGGTTCCTCCAGAAATGTCCTGTACCTCTGGCCTAAAAAGAGTCCAGCCCGGTAAAGGAGTTCAGTGAACTCAAGTGACTTTTGTCACGCAATGTTTGTCCGTTCATTCCGTGTAGCGTAAACCCAGTACTAAACATACAATCAATAACAATTACTTTACCACAGAACTTTAAAGCGGATCAACTCTTAATTAAGTCCTCAACTACAACTAACTACATAAATCACAGTATACATCACATCCAAACAAATGAAATACCGTATACAAAAAGGTGGTAGTCAGTCGGTCAGTCAGACAATCCAATCCGCCAATAGATCTCCAGCGGAGAAAGGCCACGAAGAACGGAGAGGTAGTCCAGGGACGCAAAGAGTGGATCCGATCCTGGGTAAACTCTCTTAAGCTACAAAACACACGTTTAACGGCAACAAAACAAACGGAATAGAGAGCTTCGGAACTGAGGGTTGAACACATCCTCATGCACGTCTCCATCACAACCCCACTTTCGCGCAGCTGATGCTGGCTATTTAATTGGGAATTAAAGGGAAAGCGCCTATTGGAAGGAGCTGCACTGAGACGGTTCAGAAAAATTCAGGGCCGTCACAATACAAGTACTTGGGAGTATGACTAGACAGTACACTGTCCTTCTCTAAGCACATATCAAAGCTGCAGGCTAAAGTTACATCTAGACTTGGTTTCCTCTATCGTAATCACTCCTCCTTCACCCCAGCTGCCAAACTAACAATGATTTATCCCCTTACACTGTGTATAAGACAGTAGTTTTGGAATTGTTAGTTAGATTACTTGTTGGTTATCACTGCATTGTCGGAACTAGAAGCACAAGCATTTCGCTACACTCACATTAACATCTGCTAACCATGTGTATGTGACAAATAAAATTTGATTTGATTCAGATGACCATGCTAGATTACAGAGACATAATTTATAAATTGGCAGGTAAGGGTGATCAGATTTGCCACCAATGCTCCTTACAGGACACATCACTGCATTCTATATACTCCTCTGTAAACTGGTCATCTCTGTATACCCGTCGCAAGACCCACTGGTTGATGCTTATTTATAAAACCCTCTTAGGCCTCACGCCCCCCCCATCTGAGATATCTACTGCAGCCCTGATCCTCCACATACAACACCCGTTCTGCCAGTCACATTCTGTTAAAGGTCCCCAAAGCTCACACATCCCTGGGTCGCTCCTCTTTTCAGTCCGCTGCAGCTAGCGACTGGAACGAGCTGCAACAAACACTCAAACTGAACAGTTTGATCTCAATCTCTTCATTCAAAGACTCAATCATGGACACTCTTACTGACAGTTGTGGCTGCTTTGCGTGATGTATTGTTGTCTCGACCTTCTTGCCCTTTGTGCTGATGTCTGTGCTCAATAATGTTTGTACCATGTTTTGTGCTGCTACCATGTTGTATTGCCGCCATGTTGCTACTATGCTTCCCTCTATTTAGAGTCAGTCTAACCCCCCGTGAGGTGACTTCCCTTAGTCAGTCTACCCCGAGGTATGACTTCCCTCTCTTTAGTCAGTCTACCCCCCGTGAGGTATGACTTCCCTCTCTTTAGTCAGTCTACCCCCCCGTGAGGTATGACTTCCCTCTCTTTAGTCAGTCTACCCCCCGTGAGGTATGACTTCCCTCTCTTTAGTCAGTCTAACCCCCTAGAGGAATGACTCTCCTCTCATTACAGTCAGTCTAACCCCCTAGAGGAATGACTCCCCTCTCATTAGTCAGTCTACCCCCTAGAGGAATGACTCCCCTCTATTTAGAGTCAGTCTAACCCCAGGCTCTCCACGTATTGTATTAATGGGGACCAGGTTTAGTCTAACCTTTGTCGTGACCCAAGCACAGTGTACCTAACCTTCTCCAGAGGTTAGACATTTGCCTGATGCGTGGTAGAATTCTGGTCTATGGGAAGTACCCCAAAATGGCAGTGACCGGGTTGGGGGCTACCAGCTGCATTACACAGATGTGAGAATGCCTCAAGAAATGTGGTCCCAGAGGCCACTCAAAGATTGGCATGACAAAACATGTGTCCCACAGTCGCTGGACTCCGGTGGCATCTCAAACACTCGGGGTCAACTTTTGGGTATATTTTTGACAATCTGTCACTTGAGTAATGGACACGATGCAAAACCTTAAACTGAATTAACTCCATGCCTTATGTAAAACGATGATGTGGATACGCTCAACTTTGTTACCATATATCATCTGGTAGCTTGCCACCTATGTCTTGCTCCATGCAGATTTTGTATCTGCAAAGGAAGGTGGCTTAATGTTCTGTATTATGTCATATAATCTATGTGTAGCTCAGTTGGTAGAGCATGGCGCTTGTAACGCCAGGGTAGTGGGGTCGATCCCGGGACCACCCATACGTAGAATGTATGCACACATGACTAAGTCGCTTTGGATAAAAGCGTCTGCTAAATGGCAATATATTATTATATTATCTAGAGATTGTGATTGTGCCCTTCAGATATGGGTTAATATCTAAGCACCTCTGGACTGGACACTTCCCATTCCAAATTACAACATTTTCAGACAAGATAGAACTGCCAAAGGGGGCGGTGTTGCAATCTACTGCAAAGATAGCCTGCAGAGTTCTGTCCTACTATCCAGGTCTGTACCCAAACAATTTGAACTTCTACTTTAAAATCCACCTCTCTAAAAACAAGTCTCTCACCGTTGCCGCCTGCTATAGACCACCCTCTGCCCCCAGCTGTGCTCTGGACACCATATGTGAACTGATTGCCCCCATCTATCTTCAGAGCTCGTGCTGCTAGGCGACCTAAACTGGAACATGCTTAACACCCCAGCCATCCTACAATCTAAACTTGATGCCCTCAATGTCACTCAAATTATCAATGAACCTACCAGGTACCCCCCCCCAAAGCCTTAAGCACGGGCACCCTCATAGATATCATCCTAACCAACTTCCCCTCTAAATACACCTCTGCTGTCTTCTACCAAGATCTCAGCGATCACTGCCTCATTGCCTGCATCCGTAATGGGTCAGCGGTCAAACGACCTCCACTCATCACTGTAAAACGCTCCTGAAACACTTCAGCGAGCAGGCCTTTCTAATCGACCTGGCCGGGGTATCCTGGAAGGATATTGATCTCATCCCGTCAGTAGAGGATGCCTGGATATTTTTTTAAATGCCTTCCTAACCATCTTAAATAAACATGCCCCATTCAAGAAATTTAGAACCAGGAACAGATATGGTTCTCCCCAGACCTGACTGCCCTTAACCAACACAAAAACATCCTATGGCGTTCTGCATTAGCATCGAACAGCCCTCGTGATATGCAGCTATTCAGGGAAGCTAGAAACCGTTATACACAGGCAGTTAGAAAAGCCAAGGCTAGCTTTTTCAAGCAGAAATTTGCTTCCTGCAACACTAACTCAAAAAAGTTCTGGGACACTGTAAAGTCCATGGAGAATAAGAACACCTCCTCCCAGCTGCCCACTGCACTGAAGATAGGAAACACTGTCACCACTGATAAATCCACCATAATTGAGAATTTCAATAAGCATTTTTCTACGGCTGGCCATGCTTTCCACCTGGCTACTCCTACCCCGGTCAACAGCACTGCACCCCCAACAGCAATTCGCCCAAGTCTTCCCCATTTCTCCTTCTCCCAAATCCATTCAGCTGATGTTCTGAAAGAGCTGAAAAATCTGGACCCCTACAAATCAGCCGGTCTAGACAATCTGGACCCTTTCTTTCTAAAATTATCTGCCGAAATTGTTGCCACCCCTATTACTAGCCTGTTCAACCTCTCTTTCGTGTCGTCTGAGATTCCCAAAGATTGGAAAGCAGCTGCGGTCATCCACCTCTTCAAAGGGGGGGACACTCTTGACCCAAACTGCTACAGACCTATATCTATCCTACCATGCCTTTCTAAGTAAGGTCTTCGAAAGCCAAGTCAACAAACAGATTACCGACCATTTCGAATCTCACCATACCTTCTCTGCTATGCAATCTGGTTTCAGAGCTGGTCATGGGTGCACCTCAGCCACGCTCAAGGTCCTAAACGATATCTTAACCGCCATCGATAAGAAACATTACTGTGCAGCCGTATTCATTGATCTGGCCAAGGCTTTCGACTCTGTCAACCACCACATCCTCATCGGCAGACTCTACAGCCTTGGTTTCTCAAATAAATGATTGCCTCGCCTGGTTCACCAACTACTTCTCTGATAGAGTTCAGTGTGTCAAATCAGAGGGTCTGCTGTCCGGACCTCTGGCAGTCTCTATGGGGGTGCCACAGAGTTCAATTCTTGGACCGACTCTCTTCTCTGTATACATCAATGAGGTCGCTCTTGCTGCTGGTGAGTCCCTGATCCACCTCTACGCAGACGACACCATTCTGTATACTTCCGGCCCTTCTTTGGACACTGTGTTAACAACCCTCCAGGCAAGCTTCAATGCCATACAACTCTCCTTCCGTGGCCTCCAATTGCTCTTAAATACAAGTAAAGTCACCCCCGTAACCAACTTCTTGGCCAGCCTCTCCTTCCAGTTCTCTGCTGCCAATGACTGGAGCGAACTACAAAAATCTCTGAAACTGGAAACACTTATCTCCCCTCACTGGCTTTAAGCACCAAGCTGTCAGAGCATCTTACAGATTACTGCACCTGTACATAGCCCACCTATAATTTAGCCCAAACACCACTTCCTCTTTCCCAACTGTATTTAATTGACTTATTTATT
>NW_026289508.1:0-17500 GCF_023373465.1 Oncorhynchus keta
TCGGCAGCTGGCCTTCGTGCACTGAAACGATGAGGAATAGTAGCCTGCTTGTCTTCTGCAGCTGGCCTTTCAAATGCACTGAAACGATGAGGAATAGTAGCCTGCTTGTCTTCTGCAGCTGGCCTTCCAAATGCACTGAAACGATGAGGAATAGTAGCCTGCTTGTCTTCTGCAGCTGGCCTTCCAAATGCACTGAAACGATGAGGAATAGTAGCTGCTTGTCTTCTGCAGCTGCCCTTCCAAATGCACTGAAACGATGAGGAATAGTAGCTGCTTGTCTTCTGCAGCTGCCCTTCCAAATGCACTGAAACGATGAGGAATGGTAGCTGCTTGTCTTCTGCAGCTGCCCTTCCAAATGCACTGAAACGATGAGGAATAGTAGCTGCTTGTCTTCTGCAGCTGGCCTGCCAATGCCTGCTTGTCCTTACCCATATTTTGTCAACTGAATGGAAACTTGCCTGCCCGCCCATTTGGTCATTGCCAAATGCATTTGATTGACAACTACGAGATTATGCTAACTGTGGATAAAAGTCGTTCAAGTTCAGCATAGTTAGCTAGGTAGCAAAGCCATTGACATTTCTTGCTCGCTAACCAAAGGACACCCGCATCTCTGGCTGTAGCCTCCGAAAAAACGATATGAGGGGAAAAAGTCGGTCACTCACCCAGTCCTCCAATGACAGGACATCCTCCCAGCGAGCTAACATTAGGCTCTGTGTTTTTAGCTTGTTCGATAAATAGCTAACTTATATACATAAATAAATTGTTTAGCCCAGGGGTGTCAACATCAATCGTTGTACGGGCCGGGCCCTGTTGAAAAACATCATGAATTCACGGGCCAGACATTACCTATTTGTTTTTACAACAAAAACCCGACTCAAACTGCCGTTGTTTTAATAGAGAGAATATGACCTTTTATAATGTTGACACCAGTGCAGTTGAATGCAGCACTGTGCTGTAGTGGAGGAGCCAGCCGAGGCAACTGCTCAAACGCTGCTGTAATGGGCCTACATGTTCCTCCTTTGAATTGTGTTTTGTAGCAGGTTTAGTTATGAACTGAAGCCGGACTACAACATGTTAGTAGCCTAGCTAGGACTGTGGACTGTGTCTGTACATGTTAGTAGCCTAGCTAGGACTGTGGACTGTGTCTGTACATGTTAGTAGCCTAGCTAGGACTGTGGCATGTGTCTGTACATGTTAGTAGCCTAGCTAGGACTGTGGCATGTGTCTGTACATGTTAGTAGCCTAGCTAGGACTGTGTCTGTACATGTTAGTAGCCTAGCTAGGACTGTGTCTGTACATGTTAGTAGCCTAGCTAGGACTGTGTCATGTGTCTGTACATGTTAGTAGCCTAGCTAGGACTGTGGCATGTGTCTGTACATGTTAGTAGCCTAGCTAGGACTGTGGACTGTGTCTGTACATGTTAGTAGCCTAGCTAGGACTGTGTCTGTACATGTTAGTAGCCTAGCTAGGACTGTGGCATGTGTCTGTACATGTTAGTAGCCTAGCTAGGACTGTGGACTGTGTCTGTACATGTTAGTAGCCTAGCTAGGACTGTGGCATGTGTCTGTACATGTTAGTAGCCTAGCTAGGACTGTGGACTGTGTCTGTACATGTTAGTAGCCTAGCTAGGACTGTGTCTGTACATGTTAGTAGCCTAGCTAGGACTGTGTCTGTACATGTTAGTAGCCTAGCTAGGACTGTGGACTGTGTCTGTACATGTTAGTAGCCTAGCTAGGACTGTGGCAAGTATCTGTACATGTTAGTAGCCTAGCTAGGACTGTGTCTGTACATGTTAGTAGCCTAGCTAGGACTGTGGCATGTGTCTGTACATGTTAGTAGCCTAGCTAGGACTGTGGACTGTGTCTGTACATGTTAGTAGCCTAGCTAGGACTGTGGCAAGTATCTGTACATGTTAGTAGCCTAGCTAGGACTGTGTCTGTACATGTTAGTAGCCTAGCTAGGACTGTGTCTGTACATGTTAGTAGCCTAGCTAGGACTGTGGACTGTGTCTGTACATGTTAGTAGCCTAGCTAGGACTGTGTCTGTACATGTTAGTAGCCTAGCTAGGACTGTGGCATGCGTCTGTACATGTTAGTAGCCTAGCTAGGACTGTGTCTGTACATGTTAGTAGCCTAGCTAGGACTGTGGCATGTGTCTGTACATGTTAGTAGCCTAGCTAGGACTGTGGACTGTGTCTGTACATGTTAGTAGCCTAGCTAGGACTGTGGCATGTGTCTGTACATGTTAGTAGCCTAGCTAGGACTGTGGCCTGTGTCTGTACATGTTAGTAGCCTAGCTAGGACTGTGGCATGTGTCTGTACATGTTAGTAGCCTAGCTAGGACTGTGGACTGTGTCTGTACATGTTAGTAGCCTAGCTAGGACTGTGGCATGTGTCTGTACATGTTAGTAGCCTAGCTAGGACTGTGGACTGTGTCTGTACATGTTAGTAGCCTAGCTAGGACTGTGGACTGTGTCTGTACATGTTAGTAGCCTAGCTAGGACTGTGGCATGTGTCTGTACAATTTCCCTCCGCTGCGCGCTGTAAACAAAACACACGAAAGCACGAAAGTAACGAAATTGAATAGCACATCAGGCTGTAATTTCATAAAGTAGATGACTCAACTGTTGACTCATATATATTCTTGCTTGTATGTCCTATTCGGCCCGCGGGCCTTGTGTTTGACCCATGTGTGCGAGCCTATACGTCAGGTTAGGACTGACTTGTGATCAGTTCTCTTGCTAGTCTGATCACATTGACATGTGTAGCCTCAGTTACAGTCGTTTGTTTTTGTTCAACATGTTGAGCCATTGAAGCTGAAACATCCCTAAAGGGTGGAAACAACCAACAATGTGCCAGCTGGGATTTACAACCTCTTGGCAATACTTTTGGGACAACCAAGAAATGTGTTGGTGAATTATACTAATCGTGCATTGAACTGCGTCCATCTACATGATTCTGCTAACAATGCATTACTGTACATCAAACATAATCTATTATTAAAACCTCTTATGAAGTTGTTTTTTAAGCATAACCTGGGAATTTGATTTTATTTGACCGACATTGTGATTGTTTGTTTCATATCTACAAAGTAGTTAAAACACTGTCAGGTCCACTTTAAAGCCCAGTGCCTTTATGCTCAATGTTTCAGGGCTTTAGCACAGAGCAACACATGGGCCAGAGCATGGTGTGTGTGTGTGTGTGTGTGTGTGTGTGTGTGTGTGTGTGTGTGTGTGTGTGTGTGTGTGTGTGTGTGTGTGTGTGTGTGTGTGTGTGTGTGTGTGTGTGCGTGCGTAGCGTGCGTGCAAGTGCATGGCGCGTGCGCGTGCGCGTGTGTGTGTGTGTGTGTGTGCCCTTGTTTATCTCTATCCTGCATACTAAAACCATCCGTGAATCCAGAATCCACGCTACAGGTGCTAAGATCCTCAAAAAAATTGTGGAGGGTCTCTCAGTGTCCGGTTCTGGCCCCGCCCACATCTATAATGCAGTGGGACAAAGCATTGCATAGCTGGGTCTACACTGTAGTAAGTACTCGGGCGTCTCAGGTCTTAGGTCTCCTCTCAGGCCTCCCCTCAGGCCTCCCCTCTGGCCTCCCCTCAGGCCTCCCCTCAGGCCTCCCCTCTGGCCTCCTCTCAGGCCTCCCCTCAGGCCTCCCCTCTGACCTCCTCTCAGGCCTCCCCTCTGACCTCCTCTCAGGCCTCCCCTCAGGCCTCCCCTCTGACCTCCTCTCAGGCCTCCCCTCTGACCTCCTCTCAGGCCGCCCCTCCAGTCTTTATTTAGACAGTGAGTGTGAAGAGGAGAGAGACCTGGGGGACGTCACTCTGAAGTGTTCTTTCATGTTTCAGCTTTAAGTGGGTGCTCTTCATCTTGCTCTCTCTCTCTCTCTCTCTCTCTCTCTCGCTCTCTCTCTCTCTCCGTGTCTCTCTTTTCCTCAATCTCATAATCTCTCTCCATCTCTGTCTTTCTCTCTCTGTCTATCCTTCCCTCTCCTTCTCTCCTTCTTGCTTTCTCTTTGTCTTTCCATCTCTCTCTCTCTCTCTCTCTCTCTCTCTCTCTCTCTCTCTCTCTCTCTCTCTCTCTCTCTCTTTCTCTCTAGCAGCATGCACAGCAGAGTCAAAGTGATTGGGTGGTTGGTTTGTGAGCTTTGTCACTCTCCTAACCCTCTCTCTCCATTCTCTCTTTCCAATACCATCATCCTCTCTGCTACGCTGACACCAGTGCCTCCCACTCTATCCCTTTCTCTCTTCCTATCAACCCCATTCCACCTCTCCCTCTCGTTCCATCCACCCCCGCTCCATCTCCATCTCTATCTCTCTCTATCTCTCTCTCGTTCAATCCACCCCCACTCCATCTCTATCTCTCTCTATCTCTCTCTCTCGTTCTATCCACCCCCACTCCATCTCTATCTCTCTCTCGTTCAATCCACCCCCACTCCATTTATATCTCTCTATCTCTCTCTCGTTCCATCCACCCCCGCTCCATCTCTATCTCTATCTATCTCTCTCTCCTTCCATCCACCCCCGCTCCATCTCTATCTCTCTCTCGTTCCATCCACCCCCACTCCATCTCTATCTCTATCTATCTCTCTCTCCTTTCATCCACCCCCGCTCCATCTCTAACTCTCTCTTATCTCTCTCGTTCCATCCACCTCCGCTCCATTTCTCTCTCTTTCTTCATCCCCCATCCTCTCTGCAGTGCTGACACCAGTGTCTCCCAGAGCAGTGAGAACAACGGTGAGTGACGGAGGAGCAAGTCGTTAGTGACTCTGGGAAGAGAGAAATACAGAAGAGAGCAAAATAAGGAGAGGTTGAGACGGAACAGGAGGGAACAACAGAGAGAATATATAGAGAGAGGGAGAAATAAAATAATACAAGAGAGAGGAGAACAGAGAAAGGTTTCATTAGTATCAGCGTGGGTCTGTGATGTCCTACTCTGCTTCTTATGCACGGCTTATAACATTTTCTACAACATCAAACCCTTACAATACATTATCTACAACATCAAACCCCTTACAATACATTAACTACAACATCAAACCTCATAATACATTATCTACAACATCAAACCTCTTACGATACATGGCCTACAACATCAAACTTCTTACAATACATTATCTAGAACATCAACCCCTTACAATACATTATTCACAACATCAAACCCCTCGTACAATACATTATCTTACAACATCAAACCCCTTACAATACATTATCTACAACATCAAACCCCTTACAATACATTAACTACAACATCAAACCCTTACAATACATTATCTACAACATCAAACCCCTACGATACATTATCTACAAAATCAAACCCCTTACAAATACATTATCTACAACATCAACCCCCTTACAATACATTATCTACAACATCAAACCCTTACAATACATTCTCTACAACATCAAAACCCCTTACGACATTATCTACAACATCAAACATTCTCTACAACATCAAACATGATACATTATCTACAACATCAAAACCCCTACAATACATTATCTCAACATCAAACCTCCTACAATACATCAAACCCTTACAATACATTATCTACAACATCAAACCCCTTACAATACATTATCTACAACATCAAACCCTTACAATACATTCTCTACAACATGAAACCCTTACGATACATTATCTACAACATCAAACCCCCTTACGATACATTATCTACAACATCAAACTCCTTACAATACATTATCTACAACATCAAACCCTTACAATACATTAACTACAACATCAAACCCTTACAATACATTATCTACAACATCAAACCCTTACAATACATTATCTACAAACATCAAACTCCTTACAATACATTATCTACAACATCAAACCCTTACAATACATTATCTACAACATCAAACCCTACAATACATTAACTACAACATCAAACCCCTACAATACATTATCTACAACATCAAACCCTTACAATACATTATCTACAACATCAAACCCCTACAATACATTATCTACAACATCAAACCCTTACAATACATTATCTACAAACATCAAACCCTTACAATACATTAACTACAACATCAAACCCCTTACAATACATTATCTACAACATCAAACCCTTACAATACATTAACTACAACATCAACATCAAACCCTTACAATACATTATCTACAACATCAAACCCTTACGATACATTATCTACAACATCAAACCCTACAATACATTATCTAGAACATCAACCCTTACAATACATTATCTACAACATCAAACCCCGTACAATACATTATCTACAACATCAAACCTCATAATACATTATCTACAACATCAAACCCTTACAATACATTAACTACAACATCAAACCCTTGCAATACATTATCTACAACATCAAACCCCTTTAAGATACATTATCTACAAAATCAAACCCTTACAATACATTATCTACAACATCAACCCCTTACAATACATTATCTACAACATCAAACCCCTTACAATACATTCTCTACAACATCAAACCCCTTACGATACATTATCTACAACATCAAACCCTTACAATACATTCTCAACTTTAAGTCTTTACTGAAGACTCATCTCTTCAGTGGGTCATATGATTGAGTGTAGTCTGGCCCAGGAGTGGGAAGGTGAACGGAAAGGCTCTGGAGCAACGAACCGCCCCTTGCTGTCTCTGCCTGGCCGGTTCCCCTTTCCACTGGGATTCTCTGCCTCTAACCCCGGGTTATGGGGGCTGGAGTCACTGGCTTGCTGGGCCCCTCTCGTGCCGCCCCTGGGGGGTGCGTCACCTGGGTGGGGTTGGGATTCACTGTTGTGGGTCGGCCTGTTGGGCTGCTCCCCTTGGGTTGTACCGTGGCGGAGATCTTTTTGTGGGCTATACTCGGCCTTGTCTCAGGATAAGTTGGTGGTTGAAGATATCCCTCTAGTGGTGTGGGGCTGTGCTGGCAAAGTGGGTGGGGTTATATCCTTCCTGTTTGGCCCTGTCCGGGTGTCCCGGATGGGGCCCAGTGTCTCCTGACCCTCCTGTCTCAGCCTCCAGTATTATGCTGCAGTAGTTTATGTGTCGGGGGCTAGGTCAGTTTGTTATATCTGAGTACTTCTCCTGTCCTATTCGGTGTTCTGTGTGAATCTAATGCGTTCTCTAATTTCTCTCCTTCTCTCTTTCTTTCTCTCTCTCTCGAGGACCTGAGCCCTAGGACCATGCCCCCAGGACTACCTGACATGATGACTCCTTGCTGTCCCCAGTCCACCTGGCCATGCTGCTGCTCCAGTTTCAACTGGCCTGGGCCCTAGACCATGTCCCAGGACTACCTGACATGAGTGACTCCTTGCTGTCCCCAGTCCACCTGGCCATGCTCCTGCTCCAGTTTCAACTGTTCTGCCTTACTATTCAACCATGCTGGTCATTTATGAACATTTGAACATCTTGGCCACGTTCTGTTATAATCTCCACCTGGCACAGCCAGAAGAGGACTGGCCACCCCACATATGCTCTCTCTAATTCTCTCTTCTTTCTCTCTCTCTCTGAGGACCTGAGCCCTAGGACCGTGCCCCAGGACTACCTGACATGATGGCTCTTTGCCGTCCCCAGTCCACCTGACTGTGCTGCTGCCCAGTTTCAACTGTTCTGCCTACTATTATTCAACCATGCTGGTCATTTATGAACATTTGGAACATCTTGGCCACGCTTCGTTATAATCTCCACCTGGCACAGCCAGAAGAGGACTGGCCACCCCACATATGCTCTCTCTAATTCTCTCTTTCTTTCTCTCTCTCGGAGGACCTGAGCCCAGGACCGTGCCCCAGGACTACCTGACATGATGGCTCCTTGCTGTCCCCAGTCCACCTGACTGTGCTGCTGCTCCAGTTTCAACTGTTCTGCCTTGTTATTATTCGACCATGCTGGTCATTTATGAACATTTGAACATCTTGGTCATGTTCTGTTATAATCTCTACCCGGCACAGCCAGAAGAGGACTGGCCACCCCACATAGCCCGGTTCCTCTCTAGGTTTCTTCCTAGGTTTTTGGCCTTTCTAGGGGAGTTTTTCCTAGCCACCGTGCTTTTACACCTGCATTGTTTGCTGTTTGGGGTTTTAGGCTGGGTTTCTGTACAGCACTTTGAGATATCAGCTGATGTACGAAGGGCTATATAAATAAATTTTTTGATTTGATTTGATTTGATTTGATTCTCTACAACATCAAACCCCTTACGATACATTATCTACAACATCAAACCCCTTACAATACATTAACTACAACATCAACCCCTTACAATACATTAACTACAACATCAAACCCTTACAATACATTAACTACAACATCAAACCCCTTACAATACATTATCTACAACATAAATGTTTATGTTTTAGTCATTTAGCAGACACTCTTATCCAGATCTACTGTGCATTCACAGTTCCAGAAAGCCCATTTTTCCATAATAACGTAGCTGTCAGTAGAGTCAGAGCCTGAAGGGTTGGGGTGCTGGTTTATCGAGGTGAGGAGGAGGATTATTTAAGATAGTGTTTGAAGGGGGCAGGGACTCATCTGTCCTAGCTTCAGGGGGAAGCTGGCTCCACCGTTGGGTTGCCAGGACAGAGTACAGCTTGGACTGGGCTGAGCGGGAGCTGCCCTCTGATAGGAGTGGGAGGGCCAAGATACCCGAGGTGGCAGAACAGAGTGCTCAGGTTGGGGTGTAGGGTTTTAGCATAGCCTACATGTAGGGAGGGGCAGTTCCTCTTACTGTTCTGTAGGTAAGCCCCATGGTCTTGTAGTGGATGGGTTGGGGTGTAGGGTTTTAGCATAGCCTAAATGTAGGGAGGGGCAGTTCCTCTTGCTGTTCTGTAGGTAAGCCCCATGGTCTTGTAGTGATGCGAACTTCAACTGGAAGCCATTGCAGTGTGCAGAGGAGCGGGGTGACATGAGAACTGTGGAAGGTTGAAAACCAGGTGGGCTGCTGTGTTCTGATAAGTTGCAGGGGTTTGATGACACAGAGGAGCCCAGCCAACAGCGAGTTGCAGTATTCCAGACAGGAGATGACAGGTGCCTGGATTAGACCTGCGCCGCTTCCTGTGTGGGTCGTACTCTACCCCTTTGAAATGCATTCCTTATTCCTTATTTCAGCCTCTGTATTCAACAGAACCCTCACAGCCAACCTCCACTACCCACCTCTTCTTTCAGTTTGTCTTTTACTAAGCAGTTATTTTACACAGAAGCTTCTATTGGTACTGTATACACATTGAATATGTCTTATTGTATTTGTTTATCTATTTCACAAGACTTACCGTTGCTTAATAAACTTCTTACGGATCATTGGGACGCTACCGTCCCACCTGGCCAACATCCAGTGAAATTGCAGAGCGCCAAATTCAAATGACAGAAATAGCAATATTAAACATTAATGAAAATACAAGTGTCATACATTTAAAAGCTTAACTTCTTGTAAATCCAACCGCATTGTCAGATTTCAAAAGGCTTTATGGTGAAAGCACACCATGTAATTATCTGAGGACAGCTCCTCCGCACACAAAAGCATTAAATACATTTTCCAAGAAAGCGCCACGAAAGTCAGATATAGCGATAAAATAAATCACTTACCTTTGAAGATCTTCATCTGGTTGCAGTCACAAGGGTCCCAGCTACACAACAAATGGTCCTTTAGTTCGATAAAGCGCTTCTTTATATTGCAAAAAACGTTCAAAATGCATACAAAATGAACCGTAAGTTACAAATAAACTTCTTCTAAACAAGTCAAACAAGGTTCCTAATCAATCCTCAGGTACCCTATTATTAAAATAAATGATACAATTTAAGACGGAGAATACCGGAGACCATTAACGGAGATAAATAACAAAGTACTCACCGGAACGCATTACAAAACACTACAGCCAAAATGGGAGCCACTTAGAAAACTACAAATTCTAGCTAATTAAAAAAAACAAGCCTGAAACTCTTCTAAAGACTGTTGACATCTAGTGGAAGCCCCAGGAACTGCAATCTGGGGATGACTCCATTTTATATTCCCATTCCCAGCCATTGTAATCAGAGGTGATGTAACGGCAGATTTCCTCCTCTTCCTCTGAAGAGGTGAAACAAGGATCGGACCAATATGCAGCGTGGTAGGTGTCCATGGTTTTTAATAAGAAAACCCCACGTGAACACAAATACAAAAACAATAAACGTGAACTAAACCAAAACAGTCCCGTGTGTCACAAACACTGACATGGGAAACAATCACCCACAAAATACCCAAAGCAAATGGCTGCCTAAATATGGTTCCCAATCAGAGACAACGATAGACAGCTGTCTCTAATTGAGAACCAATCTAGGCAACCATAAACATACAATTTAACTAGACAGGACACAGCCCCATAAACATAGAAAGGAACACAAAACCCCCTAGACCAGACTAAACACATAAATCCCCATGTCACACCCTGACCTAACCAAAATAATAAAGAAAAGGCCAGGGCGTGACAGGTGAGCTGAAAAAAACCTTTTGGATGGATTGTCCTCGGGTTTCGCCTGCCATATCAGTTCTGTTATACTCATAGGAATTATTTTCTATCCAATACTAGTGTTTTCTAATCAATACTACCAATTATATGCATATCCTAGCTTCTGGGCCTGAGTAACAGGCAGTTTACTTTGGCCACCTCATTCATCCAAACTTCCGAATACTGCCCCCTAGCCAGAAGAAGTTTTCAGTTGTCTATGTTGTCCTACTTTCTCATTCAGAATATATAGTTGACAACATCACAAGATAAACAGTTACATATGGGAAGAAACACATGATCAGAAATCTAAGTGGTTGTTCCCATTAAGATCTGTTAACTTCCTGCTGCTCATCTCTCTGCCTTTAAACACTACTTTTTAACAGTGCACACACACACACACGCAGAGGCAAGTCTTAAACTGGTTGCACCCTAACCACTAGATAGTGCACTACTTACCATAGGGCTCTGGTCAAAAGCAGTGCACTACTTTACCATAGGGCCCTGGTCAAAAAGCATAGGGCCATGGTCAAAAGTAGCAATTACTTACATAGGCCCTGGTCAAAAGCAGCACTACTTTACCATAGGGCCCTGGTCAAAAGCAGTGCACTACTTTACCATAGGGCTCTGGTCAAAAGCAGTGCACTACTTTACCATAGGGCCCTGGTCAAAAGCAGTGCACTACTTTACCATAGGGCCCTTGTCAAAAGCAGTGCACTACTTTACCATAGGGCCCTGGTCAAAAGCAGTGCACTACTTTACCATAGGCCCTGGTCAAAACAGTGAACTTATCCCTAGTGCAGTTATTGTGACTTTTCCATAGGGCCCTGGTCAAAAGTAGTGCACGAGTCTACGGGACGGGCTGTTCCGGGTCAAAAGCAGAGGACGGAGCCACTTACCATAGGGCCTCTGGAAACCAGTGTCACTACTTACCATAGGGCCCTTGTCAAAAGTAGGGAAACCTTTAAATAGGGAATATGGTACCCTTTAGGATACATTCGAAAAAACACCATCTTAATTACAGTGAAGTTTATCTCCGAGACGTTGCCCTAGTTATTGTGACTTTTCCGGCTGAGGAAGAGGAGCGGAAAGAAAGTCTACGGGACTAAGATTGTTCCCAAAATGGGAGCATGAGGAGGAGCCAGTCCCTGGTGGTGTCATGAAACCACGTTGTCATTGCTGTGTGAGACCACATTACGTGTGCGTGCTTCTAAGGGGAAACGTGTGCACAACGAAGACCTTGTTTTTTTTCTCTCCCCGAAAATAACACCTCCATCTATCAAAGGTTTTGTTTTTTTCCGAGGTAAATGATTGTTGCTGTTGTTAATGTGTGTTAATTAAATGAATGGACGGAAAGAAACGACAACTCATCTAAGTGTAGTATCTGGCAAAATGACCTGACAGGCAGAGTGTGTGCGTGTGCGTGTGTGTGTGCGTGCGTGTGTGTGTGTGTGTGTGTGTGTGTGTGTGTGTGTGTGTGTCGTGCGTGAGCGTGCGTGTGCGTGTGTGTATGTGTGTGTGTGTGTGTGTGAGTGTGTGTGTGTGTGTGTGTGTGTGTGTGTGTGTGTGTGTGTGTGTGTGTGTGTGTGTGTGTGTGTGTGTGTGTGAGTGTGTGTGTGTGTGTGCGTGCGTGCGTGTGTGTGTGTGTGTGTGATGTGTGTGTGTGTGTGTGTGTGTGTGTGTGTGTGTGTGTGTGTGTGTGTGTGTGTGTGTGCGTGTGTGTGTGTGTATGTGTGAGAGAGAGAAGAGAGAGAGAGATGAGATATGGGAGAGGAGAAGAGAGAGAGAGATGAGATATGGGAGAGAGAGAGAGAGAGAGATGAGATATGGGAGAGGAGAAGAGAGAGAGAGATGAGATATGGGAGAGGAGAAGAGAGAGAGAGATGAGATATGGGAGAGGAGAAGAGAGAGAGAGATGAGATATGGGAGAGGAGAAGAGAGAGAGAGATGAGATATGGGAGAGGAGAAGAGAGAGAGAGATGAGATATGGGAGAGGAGAAGAGAGAGAGAGATGAGATATGGGAGAGGAGAAGAGAGAGAGAGAGATGAGATATGGGAGAGGAGAAGAGAGAGAGATGCGGTGATGGAATATGGGAGAGGAGAAGAGAGAGAGAGAGATGAGATATGGGAGAGGAGAAGAGAGAGAGAGATGAGATATGGGAGAGGAGAAGAGAGAGAGAGATGAGATATGGGAGAGGAGAAGAGAGAGAGAGAGATGAGATATGGGAGAGGAGAAGAGAGAGAGATGCGGTGATGGAATATGGGAGAGGAGAAGTGAGAAGAGAGGAGAATAGTGGAGGAAGGAAGGAGAAGACATGAGGTGAAAGAAGAGGAGGAAGAGAGAAACGAAGTGAAGGGGTAAAGAATGGAGAACTCGAGAGACGGCTGATGGAGAGCACATCAACACATATTTATAGAAAGAGCACATGTCCTCTCTCCTAACCCCTTCCCTCCTTTCATTCCTTTCTTCCATCTCTCTTTTCGTCTCCCCGCTGTGGAGACCACGCTACTGTCCTCTGTCTCGTCCTTTCGCCGTAGTCTTCGTATTTAATCTTTAACCCCTGACCCCTCTTTCTATCAAGCCAGGCACGTCTGACACCATGTAATTTACAAGGCTGTGTGTGTGCGTGTTTCTGAATGTGCGTGCAGGTGTGCGTGTTTCTGAATGTGCGTGCAGGTGTGCGTGTTTCTGAATGTGCGTGCGTGTGTGCGTGTTTCTGTGTGTGTGTGTGTGTGTGTGTGTCTGTGTGTACTTCCAAGAATATGTGTGTCCCTCACGCCCCTTTTTACCACTGACTGGAATAATTCCACCACGTCGTTATGAGTCCTATTAAAATTCATTAACAAGGCGCCCGATGTCAAACGGTCCAGTTCACTTCCTGTCTTCCTGTCTCCCTGCTCCCTGACCAAATCAGGTGTCACACCCAAATGACACGCTATTCCTCCACAGTTCAATTTGGGATACAGACCAGGTCACAATCATGACATTTACATTTTAATTCAGAGCCTGGAGCCACGGCAGCAGCTGAGAGGTGTTTGTGATTTGATTGGCTGATGGTGTACTCCAGCCGCCGTCATGCGTTGAATGAAACAGTTTGGAGCTGTTATGTTCTGGGGTGAAGAGGAAGATATATATATATATATCAAGCTTCAACCGGGGCTGTGTCTCATTTGGCAGGCCATATAGAACACTTCATTTGACCAGAGATTCATGGCCCCATAAGTACACAGGGATATAGGGAATAGGCTAGCATTTGGGACGCACATTTAGTATGTCAAGATCCGTTGCAGAATAAATCATCATCATCATGATAATAATCACCACATCTGACACACACACACACACAGACACAGACACAGACACAGACACAGACAGACACAGACACACACACACACACACACACACACACACACACACACACACACACACACACACACACACACACACACACAAGACACACACACACAGACACGCCCATCACCACAATGATCATCACCATTTAAACATGTCACTGACAATGATCATCTCAATACCATGTGGATTAGAGATATCACCTCCATCAGGTTAGTGTAAACACATCAGATCACCTCCATCTGATTAGTAATGTAAACACCATCAGATCACCTCCATGATTAGATCACCATCAGATCATCTGATTAGTAATGTACCATCAGATCACCTCCATCTGATTAGTAATGTAAACACCATCAGATCACCTCCATCTGATTATAATAAACACCATCAGATCACCTCCATCTGATTAGTAATGTAAACACCATCAGATCATCAGTAAACACCATCAGATCACCTCATCTGATTAGTACGTAAACACCATCAGATCACCTCCATCATTAGTAATGTAAACACCATCAGATCACCTCCATCAGGTTAGATTAGTAATTAGTAAACACCATCAGATCACCTCCATCTGATTAGTAATGTAAACACCATCAGATCACCATCTGATTAGTAATGTAAACACCATCAGATCACCTCCATCTGATTAGTAATGTAAACACCATCAGATCACCTCCATCTGATTAGTAATGTAAACACCATCAGATCACCTCCATCTGATTAGTAATGTAAAACACCATCAGATCACCTCCATCTGATTAGTAATGTAAACACCATCAGATCACCTCCATCTGATTAGTAATGTAAACACCATCAGATCACCTCCATCTGATTAGTAATGTAAACACCATCAGATCACCTCCATCTGATTAGTAATGTAAACACCATCAGATCACCTCCATCAGTGATTAGTAAGTGTAAACACCATCAGATCACCTCCATCTGATTAGTAATGTAAACACCATCAGATCACCTCCATCTGATTAGTAATGTAAACACCATCAGATCACCTCCATCAGATTAGTAATGTAAACACCATCAGATCACCTCATCAGATTGATTAGTAATGTAAACACCATCAGATCACCTCCATCTGATTAGTAATGTAAACACCATCAGATCACCTCCATCTGATTAGTAATGTAAACACCATCAGATCACCTCCATCAGGATTAGTAATGTAAACACCATCAGATCACCATCAGATCACCATCAGATCACCTCTCATCTGATTAGTAATGTAAACACCATCAGATCACCTCCATCTGATTAGTAATGTAAACACCATCAGATCACCTCCATCTGATTAGTAATGTAAACTGATTAGTAATGTAAACCATCAGATCACCTCCATCTAGATTAGTAATGTAAACACCATCAGATCACCTCCATCTGATTAGTAATGTAAACACCATCAGATCACCTCCATCTGATTAGTAATGTAAACACCATCAGATCACCTCCATCTGATTAGTAATGTAAATCACCATCAGATCACATCTCCATCTGATTAGTAATGTAAACACCATCAGATCACCTCCATCAGATCACCTCCATCTGATTAGTAATGTAAACACCATCAGATCACCTCCATCTGATTCAGTATCTGATTAGTAATGTAAACACCATCAGATCACCTCCATCTGATTAGTAATGTAAACACCATCAGATCACCCCTCCCATCTGATTAGTAATGTAAACACCATCAGATCACCTCCATCTGATTAGTAATGTAAACACCAAACACCATCAGATCACCTCCATCAGGTTAGTAATGTAAACACCATCAGATCACCTCCATCTGATTAGTAATTAGTATCAGGTTAGTAATGCAAACACCATCAGATCACCTCCATCTGATTAGTAATGTAAACACCATCAGATCACCTCCATCAGGTTAGTAATGTAAACACCATCAGATCACCTCCATCAGGTTAGTAATGTAAACACCATCAGATCACCTCCATCTGATTAGTAATGTAAACACCATCAGATCACCTCCATCATCAGATTAGTAATGTAAACACCATCAGATCACCTCCATCTGATTAGTAATGCAAACACCAATATCACCATCAGATTAGATCACCTCCATCATGATTAGTAATGTAAACACCATCAGATCACCTCCATCTGATTAGTAATGTAAACACCATCAGATCACCTCCATCAGATTAGTAATGTAAACACCATCAGATCACCTCCATCTGATTAGTAATGTAAACACCATCAGATCACCTCCATCAGGTTAGTAATGTAAACACCATCAGATCACCTCCATCAGATTAGTAATGTAAACACCATCAGATCACCTCTGATTAGTAATGTAAACACCATCAGATCACCTCCATCTGATTAGTAATGTAAACACCATCAGATCACCTCCATCAGATTAGTAATGTAAACACCATCAGATCACCTCCCATCAGGTTAGTAATGTAAACACCATCAGATCACCTCCATCTGATTAGTAATGTAAACACCATCAGATCACCTCCTGATTATAAACACCATCAGATTCCATCTGATTAATGTAAACACCATCAGATCACCTCCATCTGATTAGTAATGTAAACACCAAACACCATCAGATCACCTCCATCTGATTAGTAATGTAAACACCATCAGATCACCTCCATCTGATTAGTAATGTAAACACCATCAGATCACCTCCATCTGATTAGTAATGTAAACACCATCAGATCACCTCCATTCATGATTAGTAATGTAAACACCATCAGATCACCTCCATCTGATTAGTAATGTAAACACCATCAGATCACCTCCATCTGATTAGTAATGTAAACACCATCAGATCACCTCCATCTGATTAGTAATGTAAACACCATCAGATCACCTCCATCTGATTAGTAGTAAACACCATCAGATCACCTCCATCAGATTAGTAGTGTAAACACCATCAGATCACCTCCATCTGATTAGTAATGTAAACACCATCAGATCACCTCCATCAGGTTAGTAATGTAAACACCATCAGATCACCTCCATCACCTCAGATCACCTCCATCTGATTAGTAATGTAAACACCATCAGATCACCTCCATCTGATTAGTAATGTAAACACCATCAGATCACCTCCATCTGATTAGTAATGTAAACACCATCAGATCACCTCCATCTGATTAGTAATGTAAACACCATCAGATCACCTCCATCTGATTAGTAATATCAGATCACCTCCATCTGATTAGTAATGTAAACACCATCAGATCACCTCCATCTGATTAGTAATAAACACCATAAACACCATCTGATTAGATCACCATCAGATCACCTCCATCTGATTAGTAATGTAAACACCATCAGATCACCTCCATCTGATTAGTAATGCAAACACCATCAGATCACCTCCATCTGATTAGTAATGTAAACATTCATCAGATCACCTCCATCTGATTAGTAATGTAAACACCATCAGATCACCTCCATCTGATTAGTAATGTCAAACACATCATCAGATCACCTCCATCTGATTAGTAATGTAAACACCATCAGATCACCTCCATCAGATAGTTAGTAATGTAAACACCATCAGATCACCTCCATCAGATTAGTAATGTAAACACCATCAGATCACCTCCATCTGATTAGTAATGTAAACACCATCAGATCACCTCCATCTGGATTAGATAAACACCATCAGATCCATCTGATTAGTAA